>NC_037673.1:76091287-76391287 GCF_003255815.1 Theropithecus gelada
AGGGGGGGTTTGCGGGAGGAAAGACCCGCGCCCGGCCCCCCCCGCCGGGGGGGAAAGGGGAATCCCCGTCAAAAAAAAAAAAAAAAAAAAAAAAAAAAGATATAAAGTAGCAAGTTTGTGTGTGTGTGTGGGGGGACGGCCGCAGTAGGAACTGATGTCTATACCCTTCTGTGTGCCAGAAACTTTACATACAAAATTTCAGTTTGAGTCTTCAAAATCACCCTAAAAAGTTGTCATTATTCATCTCATTTAATAGGTAAGGGAAGAACCTTCAACAAGGCTTACTTGTAACCTGCCTAAAGTCACAAAGTTACTAGGGGCCATAGCAGGTATCAGAAACCAGGTCAGTCAGCATTTGCTACTCCAAGTGTGTGTGGTACGGGGAGAGAGATCTGCACCTTCAAGGAGTTTTAATCACTGTGGAGACTCTGATAGTGAGATCGGAAAAAATTATGACATGAAATTTAGTTAACTTTCATGGATGGGAGACTATTTAAATCTTGTAACATGGAGGCAATTTTGGATTTTCTAAAGATAGTGTCAAGGCTACTATAGCATTGCAGCAAAACTTGTTTATTTAATTTTGGGTTCCAACAAGTTTTTTTTTTTTTTTTTAGATGGAGTCTCTCTCTGTTGCGCAGGCTGGAGAGCGGTGGCATAGTCTTGGCTCACTGCAACTTCCGCCTCCTGGTTCAACAGCTTCTCCTGCCTCAGCTTCCTGAGTAGCTGGGATTACAGGCGCTCGCCACCACACCTGGCTAATTTTTGTATTTTTAGTAGAGACGGGTTTCACCATTTTGGCCAGGCTGGTCTCGAACACCTGACCTTGTGATCTGCCCACCTTGGCCTCCCAAAGTGCTGGGATTACAGGTGTGAGTCACTGTGCCTGGCTGGTTCCAAAGACTTTTAAAAGTCACTTTATTGATAAAAATCACATACCATAAATTCACCCTTTTAAAGTATACGGTTCCGTGACGTTTAGTACATTCACAGAGTTGTGCAAGCGTAACTCCTATCTACTTTTAGAACATTTCCATCACCAAAAAAAAAAAAAATTCTGTATTCATTAGTGGTCATTCCCACCCTTCTCACCTCAAGTTCTTTTTTTTTTTTTTTTTAGACGGAGTCTGGCTCTTTGCCCAGGCTGGAGTGCAGTGGCCCTATCTCGGCTCACTGCAAGCTCCGCCCCTCGGGTTCACGCCATTCTCCTGCCTCCGCCTCCCGAGCAGCTGGGACTACAGGCGCCAGCCATCAGGCCCGGGTAATTTTTTGTATTTTTAGTAGAGATGGGGTTTCACTGTGTTAGCCAGGATGGTCTCGATCTCCTGACCTTGTGATCTGCCCTCCTCAGCCTCCCAAAGTGCTGGGATTACAGGCGTGAGCCACCGTGCCTGGCCTCACCTCAAGTTCTTTTAAAAAAAGCCACAACTTGATTGTCTAGACAACTTTGGAAAAACATTTTCCCCCAATACCTTACTAAGGAAATATTTACCCTAAATAACTAGTGTTCGGTAGAAAATTTGTGATTACCTTGAGGATTCAGTTTCTTCTTACACTGGGGGAGAGGGGTGAAAAATGAAGTCTCTTTAGAGCTGACATAAGCAAGTGATTTCCATGTATAAATCTCTGCCCTTTTATTCAAGAGCCTGCAGTGCCTGGCACTCAGCAGGTGCTCTCTCTATGTGTGGGACTGACCAACAAGGAAGGAAGCGGGAGGAAGAACAACAACAAAAAAGAACTCTAACATTTTTTACTAACTGGCATCACTATTTCCCTGGCATGCTTGATAATAAAGACTTTTCTTAGCCTTAAAAAAAAAAGCACAAGACACCAACATATGTTATACATAAATACACAAGAAGCAACCAAACCCAATTACATGCATCACAGGGAGGTCGTAAAAAAAAATTACACTCATTATGTTTGAGGAGAAATGCTGGCTCAAGTGAACATCTCCCCCACTGAGATTTCTTTCTGTTTGAGCTCAAGCTAGCCATAAACACACTTGAGTAGTATTCAAAAATGTCATTAAAGAGCTTCTTGGAATGGCGATATAGTCTGTGAATTTGAAATATACCAAGGAAAGAGATAATCAGAGCATCCTAGCAACCGGAAGAAAGAATAGCATGAAGAGAAGATGGAAGCAGGCAGCAAGATGCATATCAACAAATCTGCCCCGTTGCCCAGAGGCAATCAATGCAAATATTCTATACACTTTCTTCTGGGGTTTTACCTATGCCATTCTAGGAAGAACTTGGGAGAAAACCTATGTAAGCCTGAATCCCCTTAGCCTATATAGCTGTGTAGTTCTTTCCTTCCTATAGTGTTAACTTGGCTAAGATATAGTTCTTGGTTATTCAGATACTGTATCTAGGTGTTGCTTTGAAGGCATTTTGTAGATGTGATTACAATTCAGTTTTTATTTTTTTTGAGACAGGGTCTCACTCTGTTGGCTAGGCTGGAGTGCAGTGGTACTATCCTGACTCACTGCAACCTCTGCCTCCCGGGAACTACAGGTACACGCCACCATGCCTGGCTAATTTTTTTGTAGAGATGGGGTTTCATTTTGTTGCACAGGTTGGTCTCAAACTCCTGAGCTCAAGTGATCCACCTGCCTTGGCCTTCCAAAGTGCTGGGATTGCAGGGGTTGGCCACTGTGCCAGGTCAGACTTTAATCTGAGTGGGCTGATTCAATCAGTTTAAAGGCCTTGAGAGTAGAGTTAAGGCTTTCCTGAAGAAATTTCACCTGTACTGCTTCAGCCCCTGCTGGAGAATTCCAGCTTGCCCTTTCTGATGGCCTGCTTTACAGATTTTTGGACTCACATACCCAGTCCCCATAATTGTGTAAGCCAATTCCTCACAATTAAACTCTTTAATATACCTATTTCTATCTCCTACTGGTTCTGCTTCTTTGGTTGAATCTTTACTAATATCCATGGGAAAATAATACTATGACCACTGTTCCCAAGCAAGTAATGCCCTAGGATACTGCATTCTTTTTGGTGATTATATTATTAGACTAAGAATGATTAACATGCCAGATCCCAGACTTTCCCCTTAGGTCCTGATATGGTTTGGCTGTGTCCCCACCAAAATCTCACCTTGAATTGTAATAACCCCCACATGTCAAGGGTAGTACGAGGTGGAGATAAATGAATCATGGAGGGGTGGTTTCGCCCATGACGTTCTCGTGATAATAAGTTCTCATGAGATCTGATGGTTTTATAAGGGGCCTTTCTTCCTTAGCTCAGCACTTCCTGCCACCATATGAAGAAAGACATGTTTGCTTCCCCTTCCACCATGATTTTAAATTTCCTGTGGCCTCCCCAGCCATGAGGAACTGTAAATCAATTAAACCTCTTTCCTGTAAAATTGCCCGGTCTTGGCAGTTCTTTAAAAATAGCAACATGAGAATGGATTAACACAGGTCCAATTCTGGCCACCCCTCAACCTCCCAAGCCATTGGAGTTGACTTCCTGGGCAGTCTTAATATGATTACCCCTCCCACTCTCCAGTTGTCAAGGCATATCTAGGCTTCATGAACTGCTGACTCCAACCCTGGATTGGGGTACAGGAAAATTCTTTTTTTTTTTTTTTTTTAATTTATTTATTATTATTATACTTTAAGTTGTAGGGTACATGTGCATAACGTGCAGGTTTGTTACATATGTATACTTGTGCCATGTTGGTCTGCTGCACCCATCAACTCGTCATTTGCATCAGGTATAACTCCCAATGCAATCCCTCCCCCCTCCCCCCTCCCCATGATAGGCCCCGGTGTGTGATGTTCCCCTTCCTGAGTCCAAGTGATCTCATTGTTCAGTTCCCACCTATGAGTGAGAACATGCGGTGTTTGGTTTTCTGTTCTTGTGATAGTTTGCTAAGAATGATGGTTTCCAGCTGCATCCATGTCCCTACAAAGGACGCAAACTCATCCTTTTTTATGGCTGCATAGTATTCCATGGTGTATATGTGCCACATTTTCTTAATCCAATCTGTCACTGATGGACATTTGGGTTGATTCCAAGTCTTTGCTATTGTGAATAGTGCTGCAATAAACATACGTGTGCATGTGTCTTTATAGCAGCATAATTTATAATCCTTTGGGTATATCCCCAGTAATGGGATGGCTGGGTCATATGGTACATCTAGTTCTAGATCCTTGAGGAATCGCCATACTGTTTTCCATAATGGTTGAACTAGTTTACAATCCCACCAACAGTGTAAAAGTGTTCCTATTTCTCCACAACCTCTCCAGCACCTGTTGTTTCCTGACTTTTTAATGATCGCCATTCTAACTGGTGTGAGATGGTATCTCATTGTGGTTTTGATTTGCATTTCTCTGATGGCCAGTGATGATGAGCATTTTTTCATATGTCTGTTGGCTGTATGAATGTCTTCTTTTGAGAAATGTCTGTTCATATCCTTTGCCCACTTTTTGATGGGGTTGTTTGTTTTTTTCTTGTAAATTTGTTTGAGTTCTTTGTAGGTTCTGGATATTAGCCCTTTGTCAGATGAGTAGATTGCAAAAATTTTCTCCCATTCTGTAGGTTGCCTGTTCACTCTGATGGTAGTTTCTTTTGCTGTGCAGAAGCTCTTTAGTTTAATGAGATCCCATTTGTCAATTTTGGCTTTTGCTGCCGTTGCTTTTGGTGTTTTAGACATGAAGTCTTTGCCCATGCCTATGTCCTGAATGGTACTACCTAGGTTTTCCTCTAGGATTTTTATGGTATTAGGTCTAACATTTAAGTCTCTAATCCATCTTGAATTAATTTTCGTATAAGGAGTAAGGAAAGGATCCAGTTTCAGCTTTCTACTTATGGCTAGCCAATTTTCCCAGCACCATTTATTAAATAGGGAATCCTTTCCCCATTTCTTGTTTTTCTCAGGTTTGTCAAAGATCAGATGGCTGTAGATGTGTGGTATTATTTCTGAGGACTCTGTTCTGTTCCATTGGTCTATATCTCTGTTTTGGTACCAGTACCATGCTGTTTTGGTTACTGTAGCCTTGTAGTATAGTTTGAAGTCAGGTAGCGTGATGCCTCCAGCTTTGTTCTTTTGACTTAGGATTGTCTTGGAGATGCGGGCTCTTTTTTGGTTCCATATGAACTTTAAAGCAGTTTTTTCCAATTCTGTGAAGAAACTCATTGGTAGCTTGATGGGGATGGCATTGAATCTATAAATTACCTTGGGCAGTACGGCCATTTTCACGATATTGATTCTTCCTATCCATGAGCATGGTATGTTCTTCCATTTGTTTGTGTCCTCTTTTATTTCACTGAGCAGTGGTTTGTAGTTCTCCTTGAAGAGGTCCTTTACATCCCTTGTAAGTTGGATTCCTAGGTATTTTATTCTCTTTGAAGCAATTGTGAATGGAAGTTCATTCATGATTTGGCTCTGTGTTTGTCTGTTATTGGTGTATAAGAATGCTTGTGATTTTTGCACATTAATTTTGTATCCTGAGACTTTGCTGAAGTTGCTTATCAGCTTAAGGAGATTTTGGGCTGAGACAATGGGGTTTTCTAAATATACAATCATGTCATCTGCAAACAGGGACAATTTGACTTCTTCTTTTCCTAACTGAATACCCCTGATTTCTTTCTCTTGCCTAATTGCCCTAGCCAGAACTTCCAACACTATGTTGAATAGGAGTGGTGAGAGAGGGCATCCCTGTCTTGTGCCAGTTTTCAAAGGGAATTTTTCCAGTTTTTGCCCATTCAGTATGATATTGGCTGTGGGTTTGTCATACATAGCTCTTATTATTTTGAGGTACGTTCCATCAATACCGAATTTATTGAGCGTTTTTAGCATGAAGGGCTGTTGAATTTTGTCAAAAGCCTTTTCTGCATCTATTGAGATAATCATGTGGTTCTTGTCTTTGGTTCTGTTTATATGCTGGATTATGTTTATTGATTTGCGAATGTTGAACCAGCCTTGCATCCCAGGGATGAAGCCCACTTGATCATGGTGGATAAGCTTTTTGATGTGTTGTTGAATCCGGTTTGCCCAGTATTTTATTGAGGATTTTTGCATCGATGTTCATCAGGGATATTGGTCTAAAATTCTCTTTTTTTGTTGTGTCTCTGCCAGGCTTTGGTATCAGGATGATGTTGGCCTCATAAAATGAGTTAGGGAGGATTCCCTCTTTTTCTATTGATTGGAATAGTTTCAGAAGGAATGGTACCAACTCCTCCTTGTACCTCTGGTAGAATTCAGCTGTGAATCCATCTGGTCCTGGACTTTTTTGGGTTGGTAGGCTATTAATTATTGCCTCAATTTCAGAGCCTACTATTGGTCTATTCAGGGATTCAACTTCTTCCTGGTTTAGTCTTGGAAGAGTGTAAGTGTCCAGGAAATTATCCATTTCTTCTAGGTTTTCCAGTTTATTTGCGTAGAGGTGTTTATAGTATTCTCTGATGGTAGTTTGTATTTCTGTGGGGTCGGTGGTGATATCCCCTTTATCATTTTTAATTGCATCGATTTGATTCTTCTCTCTTTTCTTCTTTATTAGTCTTGCTAGTGGTCTGTCAATTTTGTTGATCTTTTCAAAAAACCAACTCCTGGATTCATTGATTTTTTGGAGGGTTTTTTGTGTCTCTATCTCCTTCAGTTCTGCTCTGATCTTAGTTATTTCTTGCCTTCTGCTAGCTTTCGAATGTGTTTGCTCTTGCTTCTCTAGTTCTTTTAATTGCGATGTTAGAGTATCAATTTTTGGTCTTTCCTGCTTTCTCTTGTGGGCATTTAGTGCTATAAATTTCCCTCTACACACTGCTTTAAATGTGTCCCAGAGATTCTGGTATGTTGTATCTTTGTTCTCATTGGTTTCAAAGAACATCTTTATTTCTGCCTTCATTTCGTTATGTACCCAGTAGTCATTCAGGAGCAGGTTGTTCAGTTTCCATGTAGTGGAGCGGTTTTGAGTGAGTTTCTTAGTCCTGAGTTCTAGTTTGATTGCACTGTGGTCTGAGAGACAGTTTGTTATAATTTCTGTTCTTGTACATTTGCTGAGGAGTGCTTTACTTCCAATTATATGGTCAATTTTGGAGTAAGTACGATGTGGTGCTGAGAAGAATGTATATTCTGTTGATTTGGGGTGGAGAGTTCTATAGATGTCTATTAGGTCTGCTTGCTGCAGAGATGAGTTCAATTCCTGGATATCCTTGTTAACTTTCTGTCTTGTTGATCTGTCTAATGTTGACAGTGGAGTGTTGAAGTCTCCCATTATTATTGTATGGGAGTCTAAGTCTCTTTGTAAGTCTCTAAGGACTTGCTTTATGAATCTGGGTGCTCCTGTATTGGGTGCATATATATTTAGGATAGTTAGCTCTTCCTCTTGAATTGATCCCTTTACCATTATGTAATGGCCTTCTTTGTCTCTTTTGATCTTTGATGGTTTAAAGTCTGTTTTATCAGAGACTAGGATTGCAACCCCTGCTTTGTTTTGTTCTCCATTTGCTTGGTAAATCTTCCTCCATCCCTTTATTTTGAGCCTATGTATGTCTCTGCGTGTGAGATGGGTCTCCTGAATACAGCAGACTGATGGGTCTTGACTCTTTATCCAGTTTGCCAGTCTGTGTCTTTTAATTGGAGCATTTAGTCCATTTACATTTAAGGTTAAGATTGTTATGTGTGAACTTGATCCTGCCATTATGATATTAACTGGTTATTTTGCTCGTTAGTTGATGCAGTTTCTTCCTAGCCTCGATGGTCTTTACATTTTGGCATGTTTTTGAGATGGCTGGTACCGGTTGTTCCTTTCCATGTTGAGTGCTTCCTTCAGGGTCTCTTGTAAGGCAGGCCTAGTGGTGACAAAATCTCTAAGCATTTGCTTATCTGTAAAGGATTTTATTTCTCCTTCACTTATGAAACTTAGTTTGGCTGGATATGAAATTCTGGGTTTAAAATTCTTTTCTTTAAGAATGTTGAATATTGGCCCCCACTCTCTTCTGGCTTGTAGAGTTTCTGCCGAGAGATCTGCTGTGAGTCTGATGGGCTTCCCTTTGTGGGTAACCCGACCTTTCTCTCTGGCTGCACTTAAGATTTTTTCCTTCATTTCAACTTTGGTGAATCTGGCAATTATGTGTCTTGGAGTTGCTCTTCTCGAGGAGTATCTTTGTGGCGTTCTCTGTATTTCCTGGATTTGAATGTTGGCCTGCCCTACTAGGTTGGGGAAGTTCTCCTGGATGATATCCTGAAGAGTGTTTTCCAACTTGGTTCCATTTTCCCCCTCACTTTCAGGCACCCCAATCAGACGTAGATTTGGTCTTTTTACATAATCCCATACTTCTTGCAGGCTTTGTTCATTTCTTTTTCTTCTTTTTTCTTTTGGTTTCTCTTCTCGCTTCATTTCATTCATTTGATCCTCAATTGCTGATACTCTTTCTTCCAGTTGATCGAGTCGGTTACTGAAGCTTGTGCATTTGTCACGTATTTCTCGTGTCATGGTTTTCATCTCTTTCATTTCGTTTATGACCTTCTCTGCATTAATTACTCTAGCCATCAATTCTTCCACTTTTTCAATTAGCAATAATCAGCAATAATCGCGCCTCGGATAAACCTCATTGGCTACGATACTGCCACTGCGCAAAGCTAATTCTTCCACTTTTTTTTCAAGATTTTTAGTTTCTTTGCGCTGGGTACGTAATTCCTCCTTTAGCTCTGAGAAATTTGATGGACTGAAGCCTTCTTCTCTCATCTCATCAAAGTCATTCTCCGTCCAGCTTTGATCCATTGCTGGCGATGAGCTGCGCTCCTTTGCCGGGGGAGATGTGCTCTTATTTTTTGAATTTCCAGCTTTTCTGCCCTGCTTTTTCCCCATCTTTGTGGTTTTATCTGCCTCTGGTCTTTGATGATGGTGATGTACTGATGGGGTTTTGGTGTAGGTGTCCTTCCTGTTTGATAGTTTTCCTTCTAACAGTCAGGACCCTCAGCTGTAGGTCTGTTGGAGATTGCTTGAGGTCCACTCCAGACCCTGTTTGCCTGGGTATCAGCAGCAGAGGCTGCAGAAGATAGAATATTTCTGAACAGCGAGTGTACCTGTCTGATTCTTGCTTTGGAAGCTTCCTCTCAGGGGTGTACTCCACCCTGTGAGGTGTGGGGTGTCAGACTGCCCCTAGTGGGGGATGTCTCCCAGTTAGGCTACTCAGGGGTCAGGGACCCGCTTGAGCAGGCAGTCTGTCCCTTCTCAGATCTCAACCTCCGTGTTGGGAGATCCACTGCTCTCTTCAAAGCTGTCAGACAGAGTCCTTTGCGTCTGCAGAGGTTTCTGCTGCTTTTTTTTTGTTGTTGTTGTTGTTGTTGTGTAGCTGTGCCCTGTCCCCAGAGGTGGAGTCTACAGAGACAGGCAGGTTTCCTTGAGCTGCTGTGAGCTCCACCCAGTTGGAGCTTCCCAGCAGCTTTGTTTACCTACTTAAGCCTCAGCAATGGCGGGCGCCCCTCCCCCAGCCTCGCTGCTGCCTTGCCGGTAGATCACAGACTGCTGTGCTAGCAATGAGGGAGGCTCCGTGGGCGTGGGACCCTCCCGGCCAGGTGTGGGATATGATCTCCTGGTGTGCCTGTTTGCTTAAAGCGCAATATTGGGGTGGGAGTTACCCGATTTTCCAGGTGTTGTGTGTCTCAGTTCCCCTGGCTAGGAAAAGGGATTCCCTTCCCCCTTGCGCTTCCCAGGTGAGGCGATGCCTCGCCCTGCTTCAGCTCTCGCTGGTCGGGCTGCAGCAGCTGAGCAGCGCCGATCGTCTGGCACTCCCCAGTGAGATGAACCCAGTACCTCAGTTGAAAATGCAGAAATCACCGGTCTTCTGTGTCACTCGCGCTGGGAGTTGGAGACTGGAGCTGTTCCTATTCGGCCATCTTGCTCCGCCCCCACAGGAAAATTCTTATCAGAGGCTAACTAGAGATACTTGCTTCTCTCCAGGATCTCTAGAACCATTTCAATACTTTGAAATTCTTTACCTTCAGACACTGGGTAATGAATGTTAAGTACAAAATATTACTGGGTATTGTGGTTAACTAGGAATAATAGAGCAGAAGATTATGACCCATTTCAGCCCATCCTAAAATTCACATTTTATTGCATTTAGGGTTGGGTCCAGAAGGGAGATCATCACTTAATTTTAGCAAGTCCCAAAACATAGTTGTTTTGACTTTATGTGAAACTACAAGTTACTGATTATACTGTATAATTTATATTTGAGCCTACTGAATGATGGTTGAAGAAAACTTGCAAATCTGATACCACAGTGAGATATTTAATGTTTAATGTAACTTTTCAAGATGATGAAATCAATTACTCAGGTAGTAGAAGAAATTATTGCCATGTAGTATAGATAACTGCTTATTTTCTATAATCACCTTTGTGATATTAAGCAGCCTCATCAACAGCTCCTTTTATACAATTTCATTTTATCATATACTGATCTCCACTATAAGACACGATTTTCTTGTGGTGAATTTATGTTAAGGTACTTACTTGAGTTCTCTGCTGAGAACTAAATTAATTCTACCCTTTAAAGGTCGATTCTTCTCAGGAATGGAGAACCAAGTCTTCTTACCCATAATCACCAGATTCTGTTTACCTATAAAATCACAAAGCCTAAGTATATTTTGGGAATATACATGTATTTTCATATATTTATATACAACAAGGCCTTGAATAACATCGTTTTCTTCTAACATTGATGAGAAAAATAATCAATTCCTGGCCAGGGCCACTGTCTGTGTGGAGCCTGCATGGAGTTTCTCCAGGTACTCCAGTTTCCTTCCACATCCCAAAGACATCCACATTATTATTCTTAAATGTATGTATAGCTCATATTTATTTCAGTGTTTAATATTAGAAGTGTTTTCGGCCTTCATTTAGAAGTTTGGTGATGTTTTTGTGACCAGCAATATGCCCTAGGAATTTAAGTCTTGTGTACATCAAGTAGCCTATGGTAAAATTGGTTTTGCTATACATTGTTTCACTTAGAGTCACAGTTTCCAAGAACTCATAGATGACGTTAAGTGAGGACTTAGTGTAGGTATGTGCATAGATATGACTGACATCCTGACATTTAGTGGCTCTCCTTTAAAAAAAGTAAACTTAAAAGTCTTACCAAAATTCATACTTATCACTTATTGCCTAAATATAACTATTTTTCCCTTTGGCATTATCCAATTTATATCCAATATTTACTTTTAATCAATTGCAATTGTGTATAACATAGTAATGAGTAAAGATTCTGGGGAGGCAGAGGCAGGCGGATCACGAGGTCAGGAGATCAAGACCATCCTGGCTAACACGGTGAAACCGCGTCTCTACTAAAAATACAAAAAATTAGCCGGGCGTGGTGGCAGGCGCCTGTAGTCCCAGCTACTCCGTGTAGTCCTGTAGTCCCAGCTACTCAGTCCCAGCTGAGGTAGGAGAATGGCGTGAACCCGGGAGGTGGAGCTTGCAGTGAGCCGAGATTGCGCCACTACACTCCAGCCTGGGAGATAGAGGTGAGACTCCGTCTCACAAAAAAAAAAAAAAAAAAAAAAAAAAATCCTGAGTCAAAGTGCTCAAGTTGAATGCATTTTGTCATCCACAAGACAAATCATGTTAACCCCTTGTGGATTACTTTCTTTATCCATAAAATAGAGATAACAATAGTTCCTGCTTCTAGGGTTGTTGTGGGAATTAAAGACTTAGAATAATGTTCAGCCTCTAATCAGTACTGTCAAAACTGTGATATAATTGTATTATTCATATTTGTGTACTTTGTAGATTGATATTAAATCATACTTTTAAAAATAGCTGCTTAATGTTCCACTCAATTGCCTTAAAACATGTTTAATTATGTCTCTATCCTATTCTTTTAACGCTTCTATAAAAACTTTTTACATATAGCGTCCACTTCAGGTCAATTTCTTAGGAGAATAACTTTGAGACTCAGCTATCTGAACCAAAGAAACATCAACATTACCAGACCACACTGGGATTTTTGAGAGTGGCTTTTATAATTTCTTTAGCTATGGGCTTTCGTCATCATCTCTACCAGTGACCTAAGTGTCAAATCCAAATGCCTTGTATCTGTCCCATTCAAGAGCTGCAGCATCTGCTCCTTTCTTACCGTTTCTGTTTCCTCTGCCATGCCTCCTCTTACAACCATAAATATCCAGGTCTCTTAGGTTTTAAACGGGACATCTCTCAACCCCCACATTCTTTTCCTTGGTTATTCCCTTCCCTCCAATAGTTCAATTCACCTAGATCCCCGTGCCTGAAATTATCCTAGATGTCCTAGAGGCGCCTCATCATTACAATGGTACATTATTCTCCACTCCTTTACATGTCACGTCAGCTTTCAAACTGAAAATCTGAGCGTTCATCCTTGATGCATCATCTTTAAATTCCTGATCTCCAAAATCCAGGGTCATGTAACCTTAAAAATTTTTTACCCTCTCTTCTCCATTGCCTTTGTTCAGGGCTTATCTCTTCCAGCAGCTCTTCTAAAGGCCTCCTCTGCTTTCCTTTCCGAGTGCTAACCTCCACTGAAGCCTCCACCCAGCTGCCAATTCTGCCCCATGCCTGATAATTTGCTCGTGCATTAACATAAAATTTCTAAGACAAAAAAATTTTAATAATGGTAAATGAACCTTGGGAACTGCATACAGATCCATAATAGGAGAAAAGGTCCCAGATTAACACGGAAAACTTTCCATTTAAATAACATTTGCATTGGTAAATTTCATCAACCAAGACCCTACTTAATCCCACATTACCTTCTACTGAAGAGGTTGTGGTCATTCTCTGGAAATATCTGAATTCACTCCTACAAGTTAGAGAAACAGCGTTACTCGAAACATTATTTTCAGGCCTCTGAGCCCAAGCCAAGCCATCGCATCCCCTGTGACTCGCAGGTATACGCCCAGATGGCCTGATGTAACTGAAGAATCACAAAAGAAGTGCAAATACCCTGCCTCACCTTAACTGATAACATTCCAAGACAAAAGAAGTGAAAATGGCCGGTCCTGGCCTTAAGCGATGATATTATCTTGTGAAATTCCTTTTCCTGGCTCATCCTGGCTCAAAAAGCTCCCCTACTGAGCACCTTGTGACCCCCACTCCTACCCCGCCAGAGAACAACCCCCCTTTGTAATTTTCCTTTACCTACCCAAATCCTATAAAACAGCCCCACCCTTATCTCCCTTCGCTGACTCTCTTTTCCGACTCAGCCCGCCTGCACCCAGGTGAAATAAACAGCCATGTTCACACAGAGCCTGTTTGGTGGTCTCTTCACAGGGACACGCATGACAATTATCCCTTGAGCTCCAGCTCTAAGGCACCTGACAAACGGAGCGCTGCGGGCAGGGGTGAGGTGTTTTCTCCAGGGCTGGGACTTTGCCCTGGGCGAGGGCGCAGCAGGGCAAAGACCTCACCTGGCAGCAGGATCCGGGCAGAAATCAGCAACTTTGCCTCCTGCGCAGCAGAAAAGGGGAATCCAGTCGGGCCCACCCTTCCTGCCAGCGCAGACCGCCAAGTTTGGCCCCATCCTCTCACCGGGAGTCGGCCCAGCGCGTCCCACCCAGATACCCCGACTGCGGGCAGCCTGCGCCAGTCTGGATCCCATCGCCCCGGCCCGGCAGATACCTGAGCGGCGGCCAGGGCAGGTCCCCGTTCTTGCCGATGCCCATGTTCTGGGACACAGCGACGATGCAGTTTAGCGAACGAGCCATGACAGCAGCTGGAACACCTCCGAGCCCGCTCGTTAAAACAGAACGCGCCGTCAAGATTGGCGCGAAATTGTGGCCGCCCCGCCGCCTCGTTCCTATTTGTGCAGGCGAGGCCCCGCCCCCCGCCCCGGCGCACGGCAGGGTCACGGCGTGCTCGCGCCCGCAGACGCCTGGGAACCGCGGCCGCGGGCTCGCGCTACCGGCCGAGCCCTGTTCCCGGGCTGCCATCCTTGCCATGTCTCGCCGGAAGCCTGCGTCGGGCGGCCTCGCTGCCTCCAGCCCAATCCCTGCGAGGCAAGCTGTTTTGAGCCGATTCTTCCAGTCTACGGGAAGCCTGAAATCCACCTCCTCCCCCACGGGTGCAACCGATCAGGTGGACCGTGACGCCGCAGCGCCCCCAGCGTCCACTTTCCCGCCCCAGCTGCCGCCGCTAGTGGTAGGTTCTGTCCGGGACGGGGAAGGGCTATCGGGGCCGGTGGGCGGGGCTTGTGGGTGAGGCGGGCGGAGGCGGGTACTCTCCGCCAGGTGACAGGGCTGGAGGAGGAAGGGGCGGGCTGAAGAAGGGGAAGGTGGAAAGAGCCCAGGCGGGCTACAAACTAGGTGAAGCGCTGAGGTTTTTAGTACTTCCATTTGAGGAGATAGGCTAAGGTTACGCAGGTGTTTAATGGCAGGCCTGAGACAGGAACTCAGGTCTCCTGACTCGCATTCTGATAACGGGGCTTGTGGGTAAGGGGTGCGTCTTTTAACCTCCATCCTTTTTTTTTTCCTTGGTGGTCGAAGAGTTTTACTGATTTAAAAAGTGCAGGATTGGGTGACTAGAAGAAAGCTGCCGTTAGGTCTCCAGTTTTCAAGGCTGCAACAGCGTTGCTCAATATTTCAAATCACTACGGTTAAAAGCAGTCATATTGTGCAGTTCCCCAGTGAACACTTTTTGTAGTTTAGATTATAAAGTCTGAAATACAGTTTGGGTGGATAAAGTTTCTTAGGATGGAATAGATGCGATTAATCATGGAGTCCTTCCTGTTGCCATCCTTCAACGCAATAAGTACATTTGTTTGTTTTTAGACGGGAGATACTGCCAGGGGAAAAGCCCAAGGGTGACCCCTCACTGGGGTCACCTGCACAGTATTTTTCAAACTGAGGGTGGAAAGGCATTGAAGACTGGTATTTAGCCACCTACCGTGTTATAATGTAGGTGACAGCTTGGGTGCTTCAAAATCTTGTTCCCTTCTTATATATTTCTCCCTTATAGTGATTACTTCTCTTCTGTTTTTGTTTATTTTTTTGAGGCCGACATTTTCATGAATTCACCAAAAGTTTGCACCCACCATTTAAAGGGTAGTTGGTGAAGGACTTATGTATGCTTTTGGCAAGTTTTCTGCCAAGAAAAAGTTCATAATCTTGTCACATCTTTAGTGATGAACATAAACCATTTAAACAGGAAACACTTAAATTGGAATGACCATGTAAAAAATGATACTGTTCTTTTATTATGTATCTTTTCCTCTCTGTGCCTTTGCTACATAGCTGTTTATTTCTTAGAGGTATTTTATTTAGCATATGTAAGTAGGGTGATTCAAGTTTTATAATTAGAGAAAGCTGAAGGCTGATTGAGTCAAGACAGGTAGCAGCCTTGGTTTCAATTAATTCTAAGCAGGGCTTGAGTTGCTGAGACTCCTGGCCTCAGTCATCAGACTCTATCTTGTCTTTTATGGTGTTAAAAACAGTTCACCCATAGACTTTTCCAGTACTAAAAGTAGGGGATTCTTTGAAGAATGGATGGCAAGGAACTTGTCATTCAGATGTAAGGTTTAAATTACTTCACATACCTCAGGCCTTCTCAGAATAGAGATAACACATCATTTTCTAACCTTCCCGATATAGGCTACCCAAATTGACAGAAGTAAGAAGAGACCATTGGAAAATGATGGGCCTGTTAAAAAGAAAGTAAAGAAAGCCCAACAAAAGGAAGGAGGAAGTGATCTGGGAATGTCTGGCAACTCTGGTGAGTTGTGGGGGATTCTTTTCTCTCTCAGTCATGGCCCTGTTATTCTGGAATTCTCCAGAGGGTGGAAGAGTATATTAGAATTGTGTCTTTTTTCTTTGTGGAGAAAGGTCCCCTTTGTTCCTGAGCAGAGTGGCGCCCTATAGGTGATGGTGATGTGTATAGGACGTTAAGGGAATGGTAGAGCTAGAATTCTGCAATTTAACTGTAGTTCTCCCAACTTTCTCCTTTATTCCTTCTAGCTATTTTTGTCCTGATTATAAAATTAAAACATTCTTGCTACAGAAATTTCAAACAGTACAGAAATTTGGAACGTAGACAGTGATAGACCCCATAATCCCTCCCTTTGAATGAGGCCCACTACTAATTGGTGTTCTGTATATACTTCCAGATTTTAAAAATTTATACATGTGTATTTATGTGCATACTCATAAGCTCACAAATTGGTTTATTTAATTATATTTTATGGATTATATTATATTGTATACTAATTTGCTACTGTCTTTTTCTACTTAATAGAAAATTTTGAACAATTTTCAGTATCAGGACCCGTAGATCTACTCTCCCCCGCCTTTTTTTTTTTTTTTTTGCTTAGAGCTGCTGTTTGTGTATGTAAAAGGCATTGAATAAAAACAGCATGCCTAGGCTGGGCACGGTGGCTGACACGTGTAATCTCAGCACTTTGGGAGGCCAAGGCAGGCGGATCATCTGAGGTCAGGAGTTTAAAACCAGCCTGGCCAACATGGTGAAATCCTGTCTCCACTAAAAATACGATAATTAGCTGGGCGTGGTGGTGGTTGCCTGTAATCCCAGCTACGTGGGAGGTTGAGGCAGGAGAATCACTTGAGCCCAGGAGGCGGAAGTTGCTGTGAGCCAAGATTGTGCCACTGCACTCCAGCCTGGGCGACAGAGCAACACTCTGTCTCAAAACAAAAAACAAACAAACGAAAAACAGCAAACAAAACAAAACAAAACAAAACAAAACAAAACAAAACCCCAGCCTGCCTGAGTGCCTGCGTTCCTGGATTTCTAGAGGTGCTGTTGCATATAGACAGTTGAGCAGATTTTTCTCTGGTTTTATGGTATCAGAGAATTTGTGATAAGGGAAGACAGGAAATCCATCTTTATTCATTATCCCCAGGAAATTAGGTAAAGAGAATGAGAAAAAAGAAAAAAGTCCCAATTCAGTAGAGGTATCTGTCCAGTGGAGATATATGTAAAATATTAATCCTTCCATTAAAGGTAAAATTTGGATTTAGGGTCAACATGAAAGCTTTAGTATGAAATAACTACAGGAATGGAGATGTGTGGCTAAGGAGAAAAGTAAATCTAAAACTTCCCCTTTCTGGAGGGGGCATGCAAGAAGGCATGACTTGAGAGAATTTGTCACGTGTTAATGTTACAATTCTGGGGCTGCCTACCTTTCATTGCTTGATTACTCTGTATAGACCCATTTTTTAGGTCTATAAGCACTGAATAAGCAACTGATTTTTATTCTAGAGACTTTTTGTAGCTCATTTATTTTTCCTAAGAAGGCTTTTTGCCCTCTATTTTTTTTTTTTTTTTTTTGAGACAGGGTCTCTCACTCTGTCACCCAGGCTGGAGTGCACTGGTGTAATCTCAGCTCACTGTAACCTCCACCTCCTGAGTTCAAGCAATTCTCCTGCCTCAGCCTCCCAAGTAGCTGGGATTACAGGTGCGTGCCACCACACCTGGCTACTTTTTGTATTTTTAGTAGAGTCAGCATTTTGCCATGTTGGTTAGGCTGGTCTCAAACTCCTGGTGGCCTCAAGTGATCTGCCCGTCTTGGCCTCCCAAAGTGCTGCATTACAGGTGTGAGCCACTGCGCCCGGCCTGTTGTCTTTTTATAGAGGAAGAAGTGGGTGATAGATGAAGAGAACTGAAGATTATCACAGTTAAGTAACTAAGACCACATGGGACAGTTGAAATGGAATGTTGTTGAAATAAGACAATGCACTTGGCATACTTTAAAATAGAACCTTTGCCACTTGTTAAAAATGGCACTAAGGAACAAGGGAGAGGATCATTCACTAGTCAGAAGCTGGGTGACTGCTCCACTTCAGTTTATTTTATTTTTTAGAGACAGGTCTTACTCTGTCATCCAGGCTGGAGTGTAGTGGCAGGATCATTGCTCATGTAGCCTCAAACTCCTGGGCTCAAGCCATCCTCCCGCCTTAGCTTCCTAAGTAGCAAGGACCACAGGTGCATGTCACCATGCCTGGCTAATTAAAAAAATATATATGTTTTTTAGAGACAGGGTTTTGCTGTGTTGACCAGGCTGGTCTTGAATTCCTAGTCCCAAGCCATCCTCCTGCCTCAGCACCTCAGTAGCTGGGACTGCACTCCTGAGCCATCATACCTGGCAAGTTTTGTTTTTTTTTTTAATAACAGAATTATTAAGATACAGTTCTTGGGGCCAGGCATGGTGGCTCACGCCTGTAATCCCAGCACTTTGGGAGGCTGAGGCAGGTGTATCACCTGAGGTCAGGAGTTCGAGACTAGCCTGGTCAACATGGTGAAACCCCGTCTCTACTAAAAATACAAAAATTAGCCAGACGTGGTGGCGGGCACCGGTGGTCCCAGCTACTCAGGAGGCTGAGACGGGAGAATCGCTTGAGTCTGGGAGGTGTGGGTGCAGTGAGCCGAGATCATGCCACTGCTCTCCAAGCTGGGCGACAGATTGAGGCTCAGTCTCAAAGAAAAGATACAGTTATCATACAATATGATTCACCCATTTAGCATGCACAATTCAGTGGCTTTTAGGATATTCCCAGAGTTGTGCAACCATCATCAAAGTCAATTTTAGAACATTTTCGTCACCCCAAAAGAGATCCTGTGCCCATGAACAGCCACCCCCTGTTCTCCCCCAGCACTTCCCAGCCCTAGGTAACCACTAATCTACTTTCTGTCTATAGATTTGCCTATTCTGAACATTTCATATAAATGGAATCATATAATGTGTGGCCTTTGGTGTCTGGTTTCTTTCACTTACTGTAATGTTTTCAAGGTTCATCCGTGTTGTAGCATGTATCTACTTCATTTCCTTTCTAAAAATACTCATTTTCTTTATTGTGGTAAACTATACATAACATAAAATTTATCATCCTTGACATTTTTAAGTATACAGCTCAGGGGTATTTAGTACATATGCACCCATCACCACCATCCATCTCCAGAACTTTTAATCTTGCAATCCTATAAGTCTGTACCCATTAAACACTAACTCCCTGTATTTCTGTTCCCCCAACCCATGGTGGCTGCCATTCAGCTTTCTGTCTCTATCATTTTGGCTATTCTATAATACATTCATTCCTTTTTATTTCTAGGCAGTATTCCATTGTATATATCCACCTCAGTTCTTAACTCTTCAATTAACAAGTTATTTTTTATACCTGGGATCCACGGGAGAAGGAAACTTTTATATATACAAGCAAACTTAGATACATTTGAAAAGCCAGTTAAGTATGTATTTTGAAAACCAAGGGAAGAATAATAAACAAAGTAAGAGATGCGTTTGTTTTCACACTACTGATAAAGACATACCAGAGACTGGGAAGAAAAAGAGGTTTAATTGGACTTATGGTTCCACATGGCTGGGGAGGCCTCAGAATCATGGTGGGAGGTGAAAGGCACTTCTTTTTTTTTAAATTTTATTATTTTTTTATATTTTAAGTTTTGGGATACATGTGTAGAACATGCAAGTTTGTTGAAAGGCATTTCTTACATGGCGGTGGCAAGAGACAATGAGGAAGACACAAAGGTGGAAACCCCTGATAAACCCATCAGATTTCATGAGACTTATTCACTATCATGAGAATAGCACAGGAAAGACTGGCTTCCATGATTCCTCCCACTGGGTCCCTCCCACAACACATGAGAATTCTGGGAGATAAAATTCAAGTTGATATTTGGGTCAGGGCACAGTCAAACTATATCACATTGGAAAAGATTCAAAAATATATTTCTAGCATAAAGGAAGTCATAGGAAACAAGGTAACTGTATATTGGAAAAGTCATATTTAGAAGGGAAGAGTCACTGTATTTCTTCGGAGATTCTTACCTTTAGCATAAAAGACATCAAAGATTTTTTATTTTTAATTATAGAAGGTTGTCTTTTTCTCTGGTTACTTTTAAGATTTTCTCTTAATCACTGATTTTCATGTTCGATTTTTTTTCTGCCCCATAGAATCTGCAGAAACACATATTTGATTTTGATGGACCTTGTCTGTTTGCCACCCCCACCAATCTCAGCTCACTGCAACCCACCCCACCAGGTTTAAGCAATGCTCCTGCCTTAGCCTCAGGAGTAGCTGGGGTTACAGGCACTCGTCACCACGCCTGGCTAATTTGTGTATTTTTTAGTGGAGATCGGGTTTCACCATGTTGGCCAGGTTGGTCTCAAACTCCTGACCTTGTGATCTACCTGCCTTGGCCTCCCAAAGTGCTGGGATTATAGGCGTGAGCCATCGTGCCCAGCTGCCTTTGTCTGGTTTTTAATTTTTATTTCTTCATTTATTTTTATCCTGTCTGGAGCTCATTTAAAGCTTCTCCAGTCTGTGGGTTTATAGGTCTTATTAAATGTGGAAAACTTTTTTGGTTGTTATTGTTTCACATTTTTTCTGTCTTCCTATCTCTGTCTCTCCTTCTGAGAGTTTATTACAGGGATATTAACTATTTGATATTATCTCTTAAGTCATCGAGGCTCTTTTAATTTGTTTTCCAGGCTTATTTCTCTTTGTACTTCATTTTGGATAGATTCTACTGCTCTGTTTTCAGTGGTCTTTTTTTCTGCTATGTCTAATCTGCTGTAAATCTCATTCAATAAAATGTTCATTCCCTATATTGTATATTTCATCTCTAGAAGTTCCATTTTGTTCTTTTAAAATATCTTCCAGTTCTCTATATGAATTATATCTCAGTAAAGCTATTGAAAAAAATCCTTTTGCTTCTCTTTTTGCTCATGTTTTCCTTTATATTCTCAATTATATGGAGCATATTTATAAATTGTATTTTCTTGTTCTTATATGCTAATTGCATCATCTGTCATTTCTGGGCCTGCATCCCTTGACAGATTTTTCCTGCTTTTTGCATGTCTAGTAACTAACTAGTTGGATCATGGATATGTTGAATCTATGTTGTCTCCTGCTGGAGTTTGTGTTTCTTTAGAGTGTTGGACTCTGTTCTGGCAAGCAGTTAAATTCCTTTGGATCACTTTGATCTTTTTAAGGATTGTTTTTAAACTTCAGTAGAGAATAATAGCCCTTACTCTAGAGCAACTTTAGTCACATTCCTACGGCTTGACCTTTTTAGAGTTAGAAAGGGACGCATAGTAGCAGTAGCACACCATTACATCGTATTTCCACAATACAGAGATAGTAGACATTGGTAACATTAAGAACATAAATACAGTCATATGCTACCTAACAACAGTCAATGAGGGACTGCCTATACAACATTAGTCTCACAAGATTATAGTAGGTATTTTTACTGTACCATTTCTATGTTTAAATATGTTTAGATACACAGATACCATTGTGTTACAGTTGTCTCTAGTATTCAGTATGGTAACACGCTATACAGGTTTATAACCTGGGAGCAGTAAATTATACCATATAGCCTAGGTGTGTAGGAGTCTATACCATCATCTAGGTTTGTGTAAGTACACTCTCTGATGTGCACACGATGAAATCACCTAATGACACGTTCTTCATAACATATCCCCATCATTAAATGATGCAAGACTGTCAACACCTGTAGTAAGTTTTAGGCAGTGATTATTTATTATTCAACCAGTAGCATCTACCAGCTGTAAGAGTCCCTGATTATTTCATCTCTGTTTTTCACACTTTGGTTTTAAATACTGTCAAAGTCAAATAAGATATAGAGACAAATCTCTGAATTTAAAACATTTTATTTGGGGCCGGGTGTGGTGGCTCACGCCTTTAATCACAGCACTTTGGGAGGCGGAGGTGGGCGGATCACCTGAGTTCAGGAGTTCAAGACCAGCCTGCCCAACATGATGAAACCCCATCTCTACTACAAATGCAAAAATTAGCCAGGTATGGTGGCACACACCTGTAATCCCAGCTATTCAGGAGGCTGAGATAGGAGAATTACTTGAATCCAGGAGGCAGAGGTTGTGGTGAGCCGAGATCACACCATTGCACTCCAGCCCGGGTGACAGAGTGAGACTTTGTCTCAAAAAAAGGAAAAAAAAAAACAAACAAAAAAACCATTTTATTTGGGAAGCAAGAATTGCAATTTGGGGCATACACACAGACCAGGTGGTCTTTGGTATGATGAAGGACAAAGATAAAATTGGAAGTTTTATTAAAAAGGAGAAATGAGCCAGGAGCAGCTGCTCACACCTGTATTCCCAACACTTTGGGAGGCCAGAGCAGGAGGATTGTTTGAGCCCAGGAGTTGGAGACCAGCCTAGGCAGCATAGGGAGACCCCAACTATATAAAAAATTAAAAAAAATTAGTTGGGCATGGTGGCACTTGCCTGTAGTCCCAGCTACTCAGGAGGCTGAGGTGGGAGGATCTCATAAGCCCTGGAGGTCACGGTTGCAAAAAGAAAAAGAAATGTATTGTTTTGAAAGAAGGTTCATTGGTACTAGGAAAATTTGGGGGAACTGGCAAGCTCTGATTAGTGAATGACCGCAGTGGGTAAAACTAGCCTTTTAGAGCCACAGCAGGTTGTTTTAGCAGCTATCAGGTAAAATTGGTTTCAGGTTACAGTAGGCAGTTTTAGCAGCTAGGCTTGCAGAGAATTACATTTTTGGAGCAATGATATGTGCTCTCAGTGCTTTTTCCCCTGGCCTCTCTACTCCATTTTAATTGAGTGTGACAAGAATGACCCAATTCATATGATCCACTTTCACAATACTTTTTTTTTTCCCCAACAAATACAACTCCAAGTTCTTCATCCCACCTCCATTCCAGGCAAAGTTTTTTTTATGTCTATAGGAGGGAAAATCTTTGTATAACATACACACTTATAGTATACTTTGGAGGGTGATACACATGTGCATTTCGAAAAAGAGAGTAATAGTAAACAAGGGGAATATACACTTGAGAAAAGAGTCAAATTTACATTTTTGTAGCTAGAAAATTCACAGGAGACCTAGTGAAAGCCTGTGAAGATGTCTAAATATAAATCGGGAAAATTTTAAGCTTTTTTTTTTTTTTAAGCAACAAAAGCAGAGATTTATTGAAAACAAAAAGTACACTCCACAGGGTGGGAGCAGGCCCTAGCAAGCAGCTCAGGAGCAATTTTAAACTTTTAGAATGAACAAAACACAACTCTTGCCCTCAGAGTGTTTTTGCTTTAATAGGGAAGGTAAGAGGTGATAAATGCATGCAGTCCCAGTTCCTTTACATTTAGTAGCACCAACCTAATAGTATTGCTCTAAACAGTGAAATACTGTGTTCTAGTACATGGTAGGGATCCAGGGATCCAGAAAATGATAGTTTCCCTTCTTTCATGGATTGCTTGTTTATGAAAAACTGCCAATTGGCAGACTGTGATGAGTGCCGCAGGGAGATGTGATCTTGTTATAGGAACATAGAGAAAGAAAAGATGATTTTAAGCTGGGAAAGCTAGCAGAAGGTTTTATGGGAAAGGTAGATTTGAGATGGGTCTTGAAGAATGAATACAATTTTGACATGCAGAAGGCATGTCATGAGCAAAGTGATGGTGTGTCTGAGTATGTCGATTTGGTTTTCTTGGTGAACCCCTGATGTCAATGTCAAGTCTTTCTCCTTGAGCTAGTTAGATTTCCCAGTCAAGCGTCCTCCCAGCTTCTGCCTGGAGGGGAGTGTTCTGGCTGCCTGGGTTCTGGAGAGGCCATGGATCTCAGCATACATTGTGTCTGTGTTCCTGTCATCCTTCTGGGTTAGTACAGTACTCCGTCAACTGTGCTTGTTTTGCCTTTCCAGGGAAGAAATCTCCAGTTGGCTGCTGATGTGGAGGAAGGGCAGTTATCTTTCAACTTGGAGTATGGTAGGGGTTTAGGGAACCAATTACTTGGAACCAATCCTCTTTATTTTAGAACCTCCTTTTATTCCTTTCCAGAGCTACTGGTACCCTAATTCCTGAGTCTTTTGAGCATTTTGTGTTTTAAGTAGAGTTGGCTCTTGGTTTTCCTAATTACTGACTTAGGATTTAGCTCTCAGGTGTGCTGAATTGGTTATTGTTCATTTGTTTTCCTTTCTAGCTTTAGATATCTCATTTGCAGTTATTACCTCTCCTCTCTGTCCTTATGGGCTTATGTCTTCAAAAAAAAAAAAAAAAAAAAGAAAAGAAAAAAATAAACTCTAGTAATGAGGTTTCAGGAATGAGTGAAATTTGGTCTGTGTTTAATATGACATCTTTACCCTGAACCCAGTGTTTCTTTTTTTTTTTTTAAAATCACATTATAGTTAGGTTCATTGCTTTATGGGGAATCTACCTCTTTAAAAAATTCTATGCTCGTTGTGAATTGATATAATGACACCAAAATACTATTGTTGTATTTTCTTCTTCTTTGCTACCTAAGAGCCAAAGAAATGTCTGAGGACCAGGAATGTTTTAAAGTCTCTGGAAAAATTGAAAGAATTCTGCTGCGATTCTGCCCTTCCTCAAAGTAGAGTCCAGACAGAATCTCTGCAGGAGAGATTTGCAGTTCTGCCAAAATGTACTGATTTTGATGATATCAGTCTTCTACGTGCAAAGAATGCAGTTTCTTCTGAAGATTCGAAATGTCAAATTAAACAAAAGGTATGTAACTGCTATAGATGAGTATCCAGTTACCTAGAATAGTGGGTTCTGAAGTACTATCAGGTTCTCTGGGGTCATTCATGGCAATGGTTCCTAAACGTGGATGATCTTCTGAATTATCTGGGGGAGATTTTGTGTTTTAGTTTAGTTTTTTACATCCCTGGAGATTCGATTTACTATGTTTTGGGAGGGATTAATTGGTTTGTATGAGAACAAAACAAAAGCCTTCCAGGTAATTCTGAGGTACTGCCTGGATCAGGAGCCCTTGACTTGGAGGGATTCTTTATTGACAATTAATACAAGCACAGTTTCTTACAGTCCTTCTTAGAGTTTCCATGATTACCTTAGCTTTACATTGGAATCACCTGGAGACCTTAAACCAAAAATTGCCATTAAGAACCTTCCCTCAGAATCTTACTTAATTGGTTTTCACTGAGAAATGGGCGTGGCTATTTTTAGAAAGCTTGCATTTTATTTTACATTTTATTTTTATTGATGAGGTCTTGCTCTGTTGCCCAGGCTAGAGTACAGTTGTGCGATTATAGTTCACTGTAGTCTCAAACTCCTGGGCTCAAGCAATCCTCCCACCTTAGCCTCCAGACAAGGTGAGACTGAAGGAAAAGCAGTCATTTTAATCTGTAGCTGTGATTGACAACCATTGAATTAGAGAAATGATCCTATATATGTATATGTATATGTGTATGTATGTATATATTTGAGTCATTGAAATCGTAATGAAAGCTGTTGGCCTTTTTCCTCAGAAAAATTCTCAAGCCAACAAAATTTTGCCTATGATTTTCAAGATTTCACACCTTTCCCACAAAGTCCAGATCCATGAACTCCTCCCTCAGCCAGGCTAATATTGGTTGACTTATCTTAGATCATCAGAAAAAAAAAAGGTGTTTTTGTTTTTGGTCTCTTTTCATACTTAGAAGCAGTTCATCTAAGTATAGTGGTTATTAAGCATAGAAGTCTTAAAGTTTATCCATTAAAGCTCACTTTATTGATAGGAACATTTACTCCAAAGTCTCAGAAGAGCGTATACATTATTGCTTTATACATAGAATGACCAACTTGACATTTCCACATCACAGGAAATTAGAAGTAAGTAGATAGAAGGGGGCACCTAGAAGCAGTGCCATTATCACAAGTGATAAGCTGTTTGATGGCATGGAAAGACATGGATGAATGGCAAAAAGCTACTGAATGAACATAAACGCCCCATAGTCCAGGACCATTAGGGTGGGGTCGGCAACGCCATAACTGTCAGTAGATTTTGAAATATATTCTGATCACTCTGAATTGTCCAGACAAGGTTAAATTGAGTTCAGCGTACTGTCTCTGGGAATATGAAATAGAATGTGATGTATCTGATAAGTATTCCCATCCAAATCATTTTTTTTAAGTTGCTTATTTTGTTGCCCAGGTATTAATAGGTACAACAAACCCTCATGACACAAGTTTACCTATATAACAAACCTGCACATGTACCCCTGAACTTAAAATGAAAGTTAAAAAAAAAGTTGCTTAATATTCAAGTATTTAGATTGATTTAATTGTTAACTTCCCATAAGGATAAAACTTTTTTTTCTGGAAGCTTATCCCATTTCCTAAATGAATAAAGTATAAAGTAAGAATAAGTTTTTAAAATTTAAGAAATATATTTTCTGTATTAACTTTTATATTGCATAGCATATACCTGCATTTCACATAAAAATCATGGAAACAAAATAGGAAACCCATCAAAATTAAAAGCAAATGCATTCTCAGGTGTAGGAAAATTGTTATGCAATCTTTGGGGTGTCGCTTCGCCAGCTGTAAACCTCTGTGGCTGCTGGTGCCTTTGCCCGAGTTTTTACTTGGACCTGGCTGGGCTCATTCCTCCCACTGGGCCTGGCAGGCTGTGCTTGGCTTTTGCTTTTGGCCCGAATCTTGCAGCTGCCAAGGGTGAGCCAGGAACAGAGTGTTGAGGGGTGTGTGAGCCAGTGACCATGGGGTCTGGCTACTGTGCACAGCAAGGCATGCCAGCTTTGGCGGGGTGGGCAGCTCCAGGTGCCAGCATGAGTGAGGGCTGGACCAGGCGTACTGCAAGCAGCTTCCACGGCTGGCACCCAGGAACACAGTGGTGTCCAGAAGCTTGGAGATTCCAGGAACTGCAGAGCCCAGAGAGGGTGTCATAGACCTGGCTTGGGAGCCGCTAGGTCTGAGCTCCCAAAAGGTCCACAGCTCTTCTGTCCTCTCTTCTCTCCTTCTTGTTGCTGCAATGTGGCAAGCAAGGGACGTGTTTCAGGCCTGTTTGTTTACAGCTCTTTTAGCCCTGCCATTCCATGGGTCCCAAGTTCTTATCCTGCTTCCAGAAAGAATGAAGTATGTGGACAAGTGGAGGGTGAGCAAGGCAAAGAGGGGCTTTCTTGAGTGACAGAACATTCATGGGAGACCCGCAGTGGGTAGGGCCTTTCTGCAGGCAGGGCATCCCAACAAGTGAGAAGTGTTCAGCCTTTAACAGGGAGGAGACCCTGGAGTGGGTAGCTCCTCTGCAGGCAGGTTGTCTGCTTGTCTCTTCAAGTTTGGCTGAGTCTGGGGGTTTGTATGGGCTTGAGAGGAGGAAGTGTGTGCTGATTGGTTCATGGGCTGCCATGGGCGGGCTCAGAAAAAGCACTGTAAGTTATAATTCTGGTTCATCAGCCTGGCCCCCAGGCTTCAGGCTGTTCCTGGCTTGAAGGTGGGGCTTCACCTGGACCTGACCCTTTCTGCCCAGGAGCCTGTCTGCCTCCTGCCATCATCCAGGGCACCCAGGCTGTTTGTGCCAAGGGCCACCTGCAGGACAGCTCTGAGCTTCCCTCAGCCCCCTCCTCGGCCTCTGTCGCATGCTCATCAGTGTCCAAAGTCCAGAGGGGGCCAAGGCAGCAGGGGCCTGGCATGTTAGCACTGCCCTTAACATGTGCACAACCGGCAAGGTTGCAGCAGTTCCCAGGCTTGGCCTCAACTTTGAGATCAGAGTGGGTGCTGGGTGCTGGGAGCTGGGAGAGGCGAGGCAGTGGGAGCAGGTACTTCTGAGCCTGCAGAGGGACGGGGAATTCCCTTTCTGGGCCCCTGAGAGTGCAGAGATGCTCGGGTCCACAGCTGCAGCTTGGGTGGCTGCTGCAGCTGCACCCAGGAGGGCGGGGCTCCTGCCTGCTCCCAGCCCCCAAGAGCACAGAGATGCCCAGGTTTGCAGCCACGGCTGGGCAGCCACAGCTGTGCCCGGGGAGTGTGAGGCTCTCACCCTGCCAACTTAGAAGGGAGTGAGGCTTCTTCCACCCATTTCTGGCTCCTGCTGGTTCTGTGGAGCATGCAGCCCTGGTTGTGCCTCTCCTACTGCAGCTGGCGTTATGGAAGTGGCTGCTCCTGATGGGCTGCCACTGCCATCATAATGACCTGGATTTCTCTTGCCAACCTCTCCACCCCTCACCATCTTCTTATTGCTGATCTTTGGAGGTTTGCTGGACTGCACTGTTCAAATAAATTGAGTTTTTTCTGAAAAGTTAGTATCTTTACCTGATGTCCCGGTAAAGCTGAGTTGTTTTAAACATTTGGGAACTACAAAGTGTACATGTTTCTGGGTTTTCTTTTGGATTGGGATTCCCATTCCTGGGCCATTTTGCTTCTCTCTCACTCTCCCCTCTTTTTGGTCACCAGACTTTTAGGCCATATTTTTGATTGTAAGGGGAGCTGGGTAAATTTTTAGAAGTTGGTAGTGACAGAGTGGCAATTAATTAGAAGTTAGATTTAGCCTATACATTTGTCTCATTCACATTTTTCTAAATTAAGTCCAATAAGCGAGGAATTTTCTCTAAGCTGTGAATTGGAATTAATTATGGTAGGAAGGTAAGAATAGTAGGAGTAGTAATGTTGAAAATGTGACCTTGTGCTGTATATTTTTTAACAGCTCTTTCTCGTGTTTCTTTACCAAGAGAATCATGGTTCTTTCTTGGAATAAGACTTTATAGAATGTGCTGTCTTTTACAGTGTGCTTGGAAGTAAAAAACATTCAGTGCACCTTTATCTGTTGGCATGCTTTGCTCGAAGTGGTTTTGCCCTACTCCTGAGAGAAAGGCAGATTTGTCCCCATTGGCCTTTTGTGCATTACACACCTGAGAATAAATAATAAAAAGAAAAGAAATGTTAATAATAATAGATTTAATGAAATCAAATTTAAAAACAAATATGTAAAACATTAAGATATTTAGACTTTCAAAATTTGCATAAAAATTCTATGATAGCTCACTTGGTTCATAATTTTTTTAACCTTTTACTTTGAAAATATTTGCAATCTATAGATAATTTGCCTGAATGCTACAACGTGCTTCTATAAACTTTACACCTAGATTCACCAAGTGTTAGCTCTTCGCCAGATTTGCATTTTCCATCTCTGGGAACTTATTATTATGGCTAATATTTTTAAAACTTTATAAATCTTTTGGTTTTCAGGATACAACACTTTTTGATGTCAGTCAGTTTGGATCATCAAATACAAGTCATGAAAATTTACAGAAAACTGCTTCTAAACCAGCTAACAAACGTTCCAAAAGCATTTATACGCCGCTAGAATTACAATACATAGAAATGAAGCAGCAGCACAAAGATGCAGTTTTGTGTGTGGAATGTGGATATAAGTATAGATTCTTTGGGGAAGATGCAGAGGTAAGTCCTTTTTTCAGGCACTATTTTATGTTTTTCTTGTCTAGCCTTAGATATTTTTCAGTATTTTTGTTTCATCTTCTGACCTTATATAAATGCTGATTTGATCAATCACCTCTTAAAAAATACTATTATTTAAAGTAAAAACTAAAAATGAACACAAGAAACTTAGTGGGAACCAGACTTGGTGGGGAAAAGTGAGGGGTCTCTATTGAAGTATTAGTGCATATTCTCCATGGTACTAGGCCAATACTTTTTATCCATCCAAAGTTTATTGGATGAGTCAATTAGTGAATGAACCATAATCGTGTACATACGTTTTCTAATGAAGACTCAAGGGAGAAAAATTTTTTGAGATGTATAGAAGCTCCTCTGTTTACCCTTAATTTATGAATTTTCATAGCCGGGAACAAAGTTAAGTCTCAATGGAAGAACACGTGAACTTTGCCAGCTACCACCAGAAGTTGTTTGAAGTTTTACAGATCTCTTTGTGTGTCAGTCAACTTGGTGTCTGATTCTAAATTGGGATTGTGCCAGGTGTGGTGGCTCAAGACTGTAATCCCAGCACTTTGGGAAGCTGAGGTGGGTGGATCACTTGAGATCAGGAGTTTGAGACCAGCCTGGCCAACATGGTGAAACCCTGTCTCTACTAAAAATATAAAAAAAATTAGCCGGGCTTGGTGGTGCATGCCTTTAGTCCCAGCTCCTCAGGAGGCTGAGGCAGGAGAGTTGCTTGAACTTGGGAGATGGAGGTTGCAGTGAGCCAAGATCCTGCCATTGCACCCTAGCCTGGGCGGCACAGCAAGACTCTTGTCTCAAAAAAAAAAAAAAAAAAAAATTGGAATTGTATTTAATGTTGAAATATTTATTATGGGCCCTAGTCAAGAAGGTTGAAAGTGAAATTTGAGCATTTCATGGGCAAACTTAGGGAAAGTATTGCTGATTACACGTTTGTTGGAAGTCATAAATGCTTGTGATGATTCTATAGCTTGAGACCTGGTTGGATTGTACCCTAGAGAGTGATGAGGTCGCATGTCTGTGACTCATGGATGGGAAGTAAAGACTTGGCCAACCTTTTTTCTTCAAGTTTCCTAAATCCTCTGTGGCAGGCAAGCAGCGTTCTCTAAGTCAGGCGCATTATGCTGTGTTCTGTGATATTAAATTAGACTCTGAAATAGTATCACCATGTTTTCTGAGGGCAGGAACAAATATGTAGTTGGCATCCCCTAGGTGAAGGAGAGAAACTGTCTAGGTTAAATGGTAAATTCAGGCCTGACCACGGTAAAGGCTGATGTTTTCCTGCCCTTCTGTGAGGGACTAATAGAGTTCAGAGATGGGCTGAGGTTGGGTAGTGAGAGTGTTGGAATTAGAGTTCCATGGCTCCAGTGGGCAATATCTAAGCCATGGTGCTTTCTAGAATAAATCAGGGAATCAGATGGTGCTGCATGGTTCTATATTTCTATCAGTCATGCATCATTAATTAGTTAGCCAGCCCGGGGCTTCTCTTTTTACTTTTTCATTGATTCTTCTGTCCAGATGGGTTCATCATTTCTGCATACTCTGTAGTATCTTCTAAATGTCAGTCATTTGCAAATGCCATGGAGCAAATGCTTATTCTTTTACAGTCTCATGCTCTCTGTATTGGATAGTCTTTGTGTAGGGAAAGCTCTAAGGACATTGAAGACCTGTCATATTTTTCTGAGTCTTTTATAGATACAGATGTTGATACTGAAGTTAGGTCACTGGAACTGCCCAAAAGACATTAAACCATAGGCTTCTATACAGGCTATACAGGGAACATTTTTTAAAACTTTTTATTGACATAGTACACATTTAGATTAAGTGTACAAATCCTAAATGTATACCTTGATGAATTTTTAACAAAGTGAACCAACCTCACATAGGGAGTCTTAAAATAGAAATTTATTGATATTTTCTTTTTTCATTTTTTAGATTGCAGCCCGAGAGCTCAATATTTATTGCCATTTAGATCACAACTTCATGACAGCAAGTATACCTACTCACAGACTGTTTGTTCATGTACGCCGCCTGGTGGCAAAAGGATATAAGGTCAGCTTTGGCTTTAACTTGTGGGAAAAGGAAATTGGGATTCTCTTCCAGAGAATGCAAATGTATTTCGTAAGGTGGTAGGTAGGCTTCAATTGGTTTAGAATTTTGCATTTGAGAGAAAAAGTGTTTCATAATTACTAGCATTATATATTTATGAGTTTTTAACAATTGTTAGATATTTAGGGTAAATTTTTTAACTCTATGATAGTGTTTCTTAGCGATTTATCTACCCTTGTCAACTCCTTTAAACCCTACATCTGAGCATTGTGGACTGATTAACCATTTCAGAATTGACCTTTAAACATTTTGAAATGAGTTTTTACAAATCAAATCATTTTTTATCATTTGATATCAATATTTCTTATTTTTGTTGAAGGTGGGAGTTGTGAAGCAAACTGAAACTGCAGCATTAAAGGCCATTGGAGACAACAGAAGTTCACTCTTTTCCCGGAAATTGACTGCCCTTTATACAAAATCTACACTCATTGGAGAAGATATCCTTTTTGGACAGGAGTTTTTCTCTTTAATGGTACAAGTGCTTTGTTTGAAGATGGCAGGTTTTTGTTTTATTATTATTGTTGCTCTTTGGGAACTTTTTACATGAGCTGAGAGGCATTATGGTGAACTCTTGATTAGGTGTGCTACTCAAGAGGGAAGTAGTGGCTGAAAACAAGCATCTTTTCAGATGTCATAGTAGAAGGCAAGTTCATCATACTTGAAGAGCAAGAAAAAAAGCAACCCTAATAAAAGATGATGTCAGGTTAGTATCTGATTTGAAATTATATCTTCCTTAGCCCATTTGTGGGTAGTAGTTAGGTACTTAGGACCTACAAGCTCCTCAGGGTCTTTCCAAAGTGAGACCTAACAAATAACTTATTGAAGCTCATGCCTATAATACCAGCACTTTGGGAGGCTGAAGTGGGCAGATTACTCGAGCCCTGGAGTTTGAGACCAGTCTGGGTAACATGGCAAAACCCCATCTCTACAAAAAATACAAAAAAATTAGCTGGGCATGTTGGCACTTGCCCATAGTCCCGGCTACTTGGGTGGCTGAGGTGGGACAATCATGTCAGCCTAGGAAATAAAGGCTGCAGTGAGCCGTGATCATGCCACTGCATTCCAGCCTGGGTGACAGGAGTGAGACGCTGTCTCAAAAAAACAAACAGAAATTCAAAATGTGAAAAGAAAACTGCTGAAGTCAGAATTAAGACAGAATTAAATGCCTATAAAATATAATGGTAGTCCATCTTCATTGTTAACTTTATAAAAATTTTATTACTTTTGAAAATGGATTGTGGGTGAAGTTTTCTCACTTTGTAAGAATTTTCAGTGTGCATAATGTTTGCCCCTAAATTTATGGTAATTCATAAATGTGGTGTGTTGTTTGAAGCCAAATAATTTCAAAAGCAAAACTGTCAGTTTCAAAAGCCAAATAATTATATGTAAAATTAGATCAGGGTGCATTTAAAAAAAATTACTATGGAGTGGAATCAGTTCTCTGATAATGAAAGAATGGAGGGATAAGAAGGCCTTAAATGATACTGTGTGGAAGTATTATTTCTGTTATGGTTTATTACAGATCTGCTTATTTCTCAGCTTATTTAATTCTAAGGACTGTTTTGTTCCATGAATACTATAAATAGGGAACAGCTATCACTCAAAATGGGCTCCAAACTATTAACAACCTTGTGTTGTTCTAAGCTGATGAGCCTGTAAGAACCTGGTATTTTTATTTTTTCTTTTGCCAAAGCTTGAGTCTCTTATTTGAAGCCCATTTCTAGTACAGTCCCCCTTCCTGCTTTTCCTTTGCTGCTTTTATGGCTCGTATGTCCTGATGTCCAAAGATATGCCCAGACTTTGCCCCAAATCAGCTTTCATCCCTGAGATTTAGTTAATGGACTCATTTTATAAACCCATACACAGACATACATACACATATAATGTATATATGTTTCTGTTTTCTCATGTCTTTAAAAAATTCTCTTGCTATATCTGGGAGCTTTTAGGCACATTAAAAGAGGAAAATAATTTACACCATTTTAGTGTATTTATACTTTGAATTGTGGAATTAAACATTATGGGATTGTTAAGGATTCAAGTCTCAACACCATTCAAGTGAAGAAGTGGGTTATTTGGGCCTCTGTGGGGTTTGATGTACTCCACTAAGCCCTTTGGAAGTAAGATACTGGTTATCTGTCTTTATGATCTTTATATCTTAGGAAAGATAAGGCATGCAACTATGATCTAAATAAATTGGAAGAATGAATACTGGGCAGATTTTGCAAAGAGCAAAAGTACTGGGTGAAACGAGCCATCATTTTATTATTTATTTTTTCATTTTTATTTTTTTATTTTGTAGAGACAGGATCTTGCTATGTTGCCCAGGGTGGTCTCTCAAACTCCTGGCCTTAAGTGATCCTACCACCCTGGCCTCCTAAAGTGCTGGGATTACAGGTGTGAGCCATTGCGCCTGGCTGTGAACCATTATTTTAAAGGAGAAAATAGTTAATATTATTGGAAATTTAGCATTATTAGCATTTAGAATTTAAAATACAAAAATGATTATTTTTCTTTAATTATTATTAAATGTGAATCCCCTAATCAAGCTGGATGATGCTGTAAATGTTGATGAGATAATGACTGATACTTCTACCAGCTATCTTCTGTGCATCTCTGAAAATAAGGAAAATGTTAGGGACAAAAAAAAGGGCAACGTTTTTATTGGCATTGTGGTAAGTACTTTGCAGGTGAGGAACAAATGTTAGATGTTCATGGTATCTCTAAATATGACCTATCATGTGTGGTTTATAATAAAGATATCTGATGAAGTGTACCCTCAGATAATTACACAAGAAAAACATTTTTTCACAATATTATATGTTAAATCGCTAGTTATAATTTTCTCATGGCTACTTGGTACTTGTAGCAGTCCGTTCTCACATTGCTATAAGGAACCACTTGAGACTGGGTAATTTATAAAGAAAAGAGGTTTAATTGGCTCATGGTTCCACTGGCTGTACAGGAAGCATGGCTGGGGAGGCCTCAGGAAACTTACAATCCTGGCGGAAGGCAAAGGGGAAGTGATGACATCTTCACAAGGCTAGCAGGGGAGAGAGTGAAGGGGGAAGTGCTACACACTTTTAAACAACCAGATATTGTGAGAACTATCATGAGAAGAGCAAGGGGGAAATCTGGCCTCATAATCTAATCACCTCCCACCAGGTCTCTCCCTCGGCATTGGGGATTACAATTCAACATGAGATTTGGGTGGGTACACAGCTAAACCATATCAATACTCTATGCTATGGAGAGATCCAGATGGTTTTGGTCCATGTGCCCTGGAATTTTAAGGCTGAAGACAGACACAGTGGCAGACATGCATGTGGACAATGTACAGATAGCAGAATAAAATACTAAGCCAACACAGGCATGGGTGGCAAAGTGTTCTGTAAATTTCCTCTAGGGATTTGAAATTAAACATGAATGACTATGGTATATATCTAGATTTGGAGGAAGGGATAGTTAAAGAGAAATGATAATTGGCTGATATAAAATGCCATACTAAATTAATATTAGGATTATTTATAGTTTTCTAGATAAGTGTAATTTGTGAATTTTATTTTTATTTTTATTTATTTATTTATTTGAGGTGGAGTTTTGCTCCTGTCACCCAGGCTGGACTGCAGTGGGTGCAGTGGAGTACAATGGCGTGATCTCGGCTCACTGCTCCTGGGTTCAAGCATTTCTCTTGCCTCAGCCTCCCAAGTAGCTGGGACTACGGGCACCCACCACCACACCAGGCTAATTTTTGTATTTTTAGTAGAAATGGGGTTTTACCACGTTGGACAGGCTGGTCTTAAACTCCTGACCTCAGGTGATCTGCCCACCTTTGCTTCCCAAAATGCTAGGTTTACAGGCGTGAGCCACTGTGCCTGGCCAAATCATAGTTTTATTGATTTTTCTGGCAGTTTATGAATAAATTTGCCCATTTACAGACTTACCTGGACTCTGCTAAAAGTCTTAGACTTTTTAAGGCCCTTCAGAACAATCAGACACCCCTTTTCTGTTGTAAGTTAAGCACATGTGGAACTCTGTCCAGGTAAAAACTAATTCTCTTTGCTTTTTCTAATCTCTACAGTCAGTGGCAATATCAACAAAAATTCTTACAACCCGAATGTCTCCAATGTGCCTTTTAATACCTTATTTTGACTGCATAACTCTGTGTTAACTTGACATTTGCTTAACCAATAAGCCCTTCTTTCAGAGAGTTAGCATTCCTGTTGGTGTTAGACAGCTCTAAATGATATTTTTATCCTTGAGAAGCACGTTTTATCTAGCTACAGGCAGTTGGACCTATCTACAAATAGTAAAGTTATTTACTTTTAAGCTTTAACATATGTAATGTGATATTTTATATTTACCTAAAACTCAGTCTAAAGAACAGAGTTGATAGTATATAATTCCTACTTAGTGCATTTAGAAATGCCATCTGGTCTACCACCAGAGTTAACCATGTGTGTGAACTGGCACTCAGAAAATTGAAAACGGCTGTTTGCCCTTCAAGCATTTTCTTGGGCGCTGTCCTTTACTTCAGCAACCACTTTTGGGCTGATGACATCCTGAGCTCTGGGTCCAAGCTGCACCTCTCCCGAACTTCAGGCTCCTGCATCCAAATTTTTATTGAACAAAGACACTTAGAATTTACTCTGGCTCCTCAAACTCAGCATGACTGAAATTGATCTTATCTTCCTTTACCCTCAACACTGTTTTCCCTGTCACGATGGGTGTCACCCATTGCCCGGTCACTACATGGGAGTCACCTTTTGAGAACTGGTAATTAGTCTGAAATTAAGGGCTTTGCTGTTGTAGTAGCACTGTAGTCAGGCTCTGTGCCTTCAGTCTGGGCAGTGCAGTTTTATACAGACTGATTTTAGGTTTCTCAGTGTGTCACATATCACACAGGGTGATAGATGTTGTGGGTATTACAGTATGGACCATTTCTCTGATTAAAGAAAAAGGGAATTCAGCTGACTGAAGAATTTGTTACTTTGACATCTGTACCTGGTTTTTGTAAATGCTTGGTTCGTAGATTGGTATATAAATTTACATATGTATCCTTATGTACTGATAGTCTATCTAGGCTCTAGAGAAAGCCTCTGGGCTAGAATTAAGGATGTTCCTTAATTACCGTTAGAGAAACTGTAACACTGCCTCCAACCCATAAGATCCCTGGGTGTCCATTCCCTCCAGAGGTGACTGTAATCCAGACTTTTAAGATAATAATTTCCTTGCTTTTAGTTGGAGTTTTTAGTTCCAGCCTTACTACCTTAAACTTTATATACAAATGTCAATATAGTGTGTGTATTCTTCTGGGTTTTGCTCCTTTTGTTTACCATTTTGTATGAGAGATTTATTTACATGTGTCGCTGTAGTTCTCTCATTGCTTTGTCCTGTTTCATTTTATGATCTACAGTTTATTCATTCCTCTGTTGATGGACATGTGCATTCTTTCTGGTTTACAGTTGTACAGAGAATGCTGCTGTAAATATTTTTGTGTCTTGTATCGTATACAAATGCCTGAGTTTCTCCAGAGTATATCCCTGGGGGAGGAATTGCTGAATTATAGGGTATGGATACTTCAACATTCCTAGATGATGCCTTGTGTTGTCAGAAGTGGCTTTCCATCGGTAGTATATGAACATAGGGATTGGTGATTTTTCCTTTTTTAAGCTAATGCAGCCTGTAACTAGCTCCCATGGCTTTCATAAGCATCCATAGTGGCTAACAGTGTGTACTGGGGACTAGTCAGATTTCCTGGGTTTGAATCTTTGACTGTACTCCGTTGTCACTCTGGGACCTTGGCTAGAAACTTCCCATCACTTCTCCAAACCATGATCTTTTCCAGTTTATCTTTGCTATTACTGGCTTAGGATGTTAGGGAGTAGGTTCAGGTTGGCATGATGATTCCACCGGATCGACTATCTACTTGGGCTTCATTCAGAGTTTGGTAAAGTATACTTTCTATGGGTTACTTTGATATATGAAGTAGTAATTTACTGCTGTTCTGGTGGTCTGGTTACTAGGACCATATCACTTGTTACTTTGAGCGATAACTACTATCTGTACAGTGCTTTATAGTTCACAGGTAATTCATGTTTATTTTATAATTTGATCCTTACAATAACCTTATGGGAGAAGTAGGCTGGTTTGGTTCCATTTACAGAGGAAGAAACTGAGGCCTGGCAGTGTTTGGTAACTTGCCATAGTCACTCCGCTAGGTATATTAACTCCAGGCCTCATATTCAGGGTGGGTCTTGGAAATCTGATTTATAGCATGGTTTAGATATCTGTGAGTCTGACTCTTCATGTAAGAGTGTTGAAAAGCAAACAGGTTTCTAACACTTTAGGAATAGAGTACATACATACTCCTGAGTGTATCATCTTTACCTTTTCAATGTTTAGCTGTGTTATAGCCATAACTGGGAAAATACACTTTTCCTGTAACATTATATTTGTATTTGTTTTTAGGGAGTGCAGCCTGCCACAGGCGAGGTTGTGTTTGATAGTTTCCAGGACTCTGCTTCTCGTTCAGAGCTAGAGACCCGGATGTCAAACCTGCAGCCAGTAGAGCTGCTGCTTCCTTCGGCCTTATCCGAGCAAACAGAGATGCTCATCCACAGAGCCACATCTGTTAGGTAAGTTGGCGCATCACTGGAAAATAATACTGATTCTAAAACTTAGGTTTAGTTCCAAAACTGATAACTTACTAAAGTTACTAAAAATAGTTTTTACTTATAAAAATTGTATTTCCACTATAGTAGTAGAAATTAAAACAAAAAGTAAAACAACCAAGCTGGGCATGGTGGCACATGCCTGTAATCCCAGCCACTTGGGAGGCTGAGGAGGAAGGATTGCTTGAGTCCCGGAATGTGAGACTAGCCTGGGCAACTAAGGTGAGACCCCATATCTAAAAAACAAAGAAAAGAACCACCACCTACCCCTACTATCACCTTAATGTAGGACTTTAGAAGGCAGTCTTTCTGAAGAGGTTTCTGATATTATTTAATGATATTTGATAATTACGGGGTTTATGATATTTAATTATATTATTGGTAATCTTTAGTTTCTGGAGATAATTTAGAGTTCACTTCTTAAAAAGTTTATGTAACTTTGGAAATGCTTTGTCTGTGCTGCAAGTTTCAATTCATGGCTGTGTCCAGTGGTTTTATTTACTAGATCTAAGATCAGACCACTTATTTATGAAGCAGTGTGCTAGGCACTGTGCATACAGAGGAAGAAGATGTGGTTATGATATATGTCTGGCAGAGTTTACAACCCCACAGGAGAGGAAGATGTGTGCATACCTAACTGGACTTAAAGGCATGATGTATTAAGTGCTAAACATGAAGGTGCCTTGTTGGAAAGATCTGTACTGCCACCTGGAGTGTGGTGGGAAAGAGACCAGAAAGGTGTGCTGGGGCTTCAGTGAAATAGACTGTATGTTGAGGAATTTGGACTTTCGACTAGGCAGAGAAGCCCATGAGGATTTTCATGTAGTAGGCGGACAAATCATTTAGAAAATCAAAGCCAGGCACGGTGGCTTACAGCTGTAATCCCAGCACTTTGGGAGCCTGGGGCGGGTGGATCACCTAAGGTCAGGAGTTCAAGACAGCTTGGCCAACATGGCAAAACTCCGTTTCTACTAAAAAAAATACAAAAATTAACTGGGTGTGGTGGCAGACACCTGTAATCCCAGCTACTCCAGAGGCTGAGGCAGAGTAATCGCTTGAACCTGGGAGGCAGAGGTTGCAATGAGCCAAGATCACGCCACTTCACTGCTGCCTAGGGGAAAGAGCAAGAGCACGATTCTGTCTCAAAAAAAAAAACCAAAACCGAAAAGAAAATCAAACTGATTAAGTGAAGTTCCATATGTTTATTTGTGCTTAGTGTTGTGTTCATTTTCATTTGAATTTAATTTCTTTCAAAGTAGCTTTCATAATTTGTTTTTCTGATTATAAAACTAATGTATGTTCATTTAGAAGACCAAAAAAGGGATAAAAGTCGTAAGTTGAATTCTATAACCCAGAGCAAATGACTGGTAAACATTTTGGCATATTATTTCCGTGTGTGTATATCACTTTTTTCCATTTGTGAACTTGCATTCCTGCTGCAAAATCACTTTTGTATCCTGTGGGTTTTTTTTTTTATACTTTAAAATTCCCCATTTTTAAAAACTTTATTGCAGAAAATTTCAAATTTACACAAAATTATACAGAATAGTGTCATGAACTTCTATGAATCTATCAACCAACTTCAGCATTTCTCAGGACCAATCTCATTTTTCTACCCTCCCTCCCCTTTTCTCTCTCCCTGGATTATTGGCTTTGAAGCAAATCCTAGTGAGCATCATTTTATCCTCTAATATTTCAGTAGGTGCGCTTAAAAACAAAATAAGTACACAACATTGTCATATAAGTGTATCATAATTTATCTATTCCATTTTTATTGTATTCATTTTTTCAGTATTACAAATACTGTTATGATGAATATTCATATATAGAAATACTCAAGTGCATTTCTGATTATTTCCTTAAGATAAATTCCTGAAAATGGAATTAACTGGATCAAAGGGTATGAATGTTTATAAAGCTCTTGATTGCTTGCTAGAAATGGTAATGTCAATTTATACTTCTACCAGTATAGTCTAGGAGGGTTCTTTGAACCTTTGTTCACATTGTGGGTGATCACTTAAATAATCTCTGCCAGTCACATAGGTGAAAAATTTTGCATCAGATCTCTTTATTTTGATCTTAATCCTTTTCTGACCATGTGTTCAAACTTGAATAATTAAAAGTCAAACAGTAAACTTATAAGGAGGGCTGCTTTTACAGAACTGAAAACGTTAATAAAATCTCAAAAAAAAATTTAAAGGTAGGCTTCTATATTGTATTTTCAATATTTCTTATCATGTCTTTGCTAGAAATGGTAATATGAGAAATGACAATCAGGAGCTTTATAAACATTCATATCCTCTGATCCAGTTAATTCCATTTTCAGGAATTTGTCTTAAGGAAATATTCAGAAATTGCACACGAATATTTCTATATATGGATATTCATCCTAACAGTATTTGTAATACTGAAAAAGTGAATATAATAAAAATGAAATGGATAAATTATGCCAAATGGATAAATTATGATTTCCTGTCTTTGATTGTATAGTTCATTTTTCTTTAAATTTTATTAACTTAGTATATATTTTATTTAGATTGAGTCTAAAGTCAATCAGTTTTATCAACACGTTCATTATTTTGTTTTCCACTTAATTTTATAAAATAACAAAGGCAAAATTCGATAAAATATCAAAATATTTCATAATGACAGACATTGCCAAAAGTGAAGTTTTGTTTGGCAAGCAGCATTCATTGGTGATATTCCTAAATGTTTGTTCATCACATGAGATTTAAAAGCTTAAATTTGGCATATCAAAGAGAATTTAGGTGTCTTATGTGGGTTTTACCAAATATAATGCCTGCTTTTGTCTTATTTTAATTTGAATTTCTCTAGTTAGCATTGTGAATAATTTTCCCTGTGTTTACTGACCATGTGTGATTTTTCATTCTTTGCACTTTTTTTTTGTATCCTTTGATCATTTTCACTTTATTTGCATATTGGACTAAGCAAAGTCAAAAGTGAAGTCTGCATTTCTGTGGAGTTCCTACAGCTAATTTATATCTATGGACAGAATGAAGTAGAGGAAATTCAAAAGTTAGCGGGGTCAAACAGTGTGAACTCTTGTGAGTTAGGGTTTGGGTTGGAAAACTAGCTCTTCACCTTAGTGACTTTGAGTAAGTTATCTACTGTGTTGTCCTTCAATGTCCTTTATATTGGGGATATTAAGATGGCTTACCTCATGGGGTTGTTGTAAAGATTAAATAAGTTAATATGGGTAAAGCACCAGAAATAGTACCTGCTGTAGAAAGCTGTCTGTAAGAGGAAGTGTTGTTTTTATATTTTAATTAAAAAAAAAAATTTCTGTGGCTGGGCGCAGTGGCTCATGCTTGTAATCCCAGCACTTTGGGAGGCCAAGTCAGGCAGATCACAAGATCAGGAGTTTGAGACCAGCCTGACCAAAATAGGGAAACCCCATCTCTACTAAAAATACAAAAATTAGCCAGGCATGATTAAAGTTTTTTTGTAGGTACATAATAGATGTATATATTTATGGGTTGCATGAGATATTTTCATACAGACATGCAATGCATAATAAACACATCAGGGTAAATGGGGTATCCATCTCCTCAAACATTTATCCTTTGTGTTACAAACAATCCAATTATACTCTTTTAGTTATTTTAAAATGTACAATTAAATGATTTTTGACTGTAGTCATGCTGCTGCACTACCAAATACTAGGTTTTATTCTTTTTATTTTTTTGTACCCATTAACCATCTCCAGTTCCCTTCTCAACTTTTGGTAACTGTGTTTCTACTCTCTACCTCCATGAGTTCAATTGTTTTAATTTTTAGCTCTCACAAGTAGGTGAGAATATGCGAAGTTTATCTTTCTGTGCCTGGCTTATTTCATGTAACATAATGACCTCCAGTGCCATCCATGTTGTTGCAAATGACAGGATCTCATTCCTTTTTATGGCAGAATGCTACTCCATTGTATATATGTACCACATTTTCTTTACCCGTTTGTCTGCTGATAGACACCTGGGTGCTCCCAAATCTTAGCTGTTGTGAATAGTGCTGCAGTAAACATGGGAGTGCACATATCTTTTCTATATACTGATTTCCCTTCTTTTGAGTATATACCTACCAGTGGGATTGCTGGATCATACGGTAGTTCTATTTTTAGTTTTTTAGTAGTTTTTTTCAAACTACTCTCCATATTGGTTGTACTAATTTACGTTCCCACCAACAGTATATGAGGGTTCCCTTTTCTCCACATCCTCACCAGCATTTATTATTGCCTGTCTTTGGATAAAAGCCATTTTAACTGAGGTGAGATGGTATCTCATTGTAGTTTTGATTTGCATTTCTGTGATGAACAATGGTGTTGAGAGCTTTTCATATACCAGGGTGCCATTTGTATGTCTTCTTTTGAGAAATGTCTATTTGTCTATTTTTAAATTGGATAATTAGATTTTTCCTGTAGAGTTGTTTGAGCTCCTTATATATTGTGGTTATTAATCCCTTGTCAGATGGGCGGTCTACATATATTTTCTTCCATTCCATGGGTTGTCTCTTCACTTTGTTGATTGTTTCTGTTGCTGTGCAGAAGCTTTTTAACTTCATATAATTCCATTTGTCCATCTTTGCTCTGGTTGCCTTATTACTCAAGAAATCTTTGCCCAGTTCGGTGTTCTGGTGAGTGTCCCCAATGTTTTCTTTTAATCATTTCATAATGTGACATTTTATTTTTAAGTCTTTAATAAATTTTTGATTTGATTTTTGTATATGACAAGAGATGGGGTCTAGTTTCATTGTTCTGCATATGGATGTCCAGTTTTCCCAGCACCATTTATTGAAAAGACTGTCCTTTCCTCAGTGTATGTTCTTGGCACCATTGTCAAAAACGAGTTCACTGTAGATGTATGGATTTATCTCTGGGTTCTCTATTATGTTCCACAGGTCTGTGTGTCTGTTTTTATGCCAGTACCATACCGTTTTGGTTACTGTAGCTCTGTAGTGTAATTTGAAGTAAGGTAATGTGATTCTTCCAATTTTGTCCTTTTTGCTTAGGATACATTTGGCTATTCTGGGCCTTTCATTGTTCATGTACATTTTAGGCTTATTTTTTCTATTTCTGTGAAAAATGTCACTGATATTTTGATAGGGATTGCACTGAATCTGTAGATTGCTTTGGATAGTATGGATGTTTTAACAATATTTATTCTTCCAATTCGTGAACATGGAATATCTTTCCCGTTTTTGTGTGTTCTCTTCAATGTTTTACATCAGTGTTTTATAGTTTTTATTGTAGAGAGCTTTTCACTTCTTTGGTTAACTCCTAGATATTTTATTTTATTTGTAGCTATTATAAATGGGATTACTTTTTTAATTTCTTTTTCATACTGTTCACTGTTAGTATATAGAAATGCTACTGGTTTTTTGTATGTTGATTTTGTGTCCTGCAACTTTACTGAATTTGTTGATCAGTTCTGACAGTTTTTTTGTAGAGTCTTTAGGTTTTTCCAAATATAAGACCACTTCATCTGCAAACAATAATTAGACTTCCTCCTTTCCAATTTGGATGCCCTTTATTTCTTTTTCTTGTCTGATTGCCCTAGTTAGGACTATTATGTTGAATAGCTGTGGTGGCAGTGGGCATCATTATCATATTCCAGATCTTAGAGGAAAGGCTTTCAATATTTCTCAGTTCAGTATGATAATAACTGTGAGTCTGTTTTATATGGCTTTTATTATGTTGAGGTATGTTCCTTTTATACCCAGTTGTTTGAGAGTTTTTATCATGAAGGGTTGTTGAGTTTTATCAAATCCTTTTTCAGCATCAATTGAAATGATTATGTGGTTTTTGTTCCTCATTCTGTTAATGTGATATATCATAGTGACTGATTTGCCTATGTTGAACCATCCTTGCATCTCTCGGATAAATTCTACTTGGTCATGATAAATGATCTTTTTAATGTGTGGTTGAATTCGGTTTGCTAGTATTTTGCTGAGGATTTTTGCATCAACATTCATCAGAGATACTGGCCTCTAATTTTCTTTATTTGATATGAATTTGTCTTATTCTGGTGTCAGGGTAATACTGGCCTCATAGAATGAGTTTGGAAGTATTCTCTTCTCTTTTTTCTTTTTCTGGAATAATTTGAGGAAAATGGGTCTAGTTCTTTAAATGTTTGGTACAATTCAGCCGTGAAGCCGTTGAGTCTCGGACTTTTCTTTGCTGGGAGACTTTATTATGGCTTCAGTCTCGTTACTTGTTGTTGATCTGTTCAGGTTTTGGATTTCTTCGTGGTTCAGTGTTGGTGGATTGCATGTGTTTAGGAATGTATCTATTTCTTCTAGATTTTTTAATTTATTGGCATATGGTTGCTCATAGTAACCGCTAATGATCCTTTGAATTCCTGTAGTGTCAGCTGTAATGTCTTCTTTCTCATCTCTAATTTTATTTATTTGGGGTTTCTCTTTTTCATAGTCTGGATAAAGTCTTATCAGTTTTATCTTTTCAAAAAACTAACTTTTGGTTTGTTGATCTTTTGTATTGTTTTCTTTGTTGCAATTTCATTTATTTCTGCTCTGATTTTTATTTTTATTTTATATTAATTTTGGGTTTGGTTTGCTCTTGCTTTTCTAGTTCTTCAAGGTTTATCATTTAGTTATTTATTTGAAAATTTTCCTCTTTTTTGATGTAGGTGCTTTTAGCTATAAACTTCCCTCTTAGTACAGCCATCACTGTATGCCATAGGTTTTGGTATGTGTTTTCATTATCATTTGTTTCAAGAAATTTTTAAGTTTCCTTGTTGATCTCTTAATTCTTGTTTTTGATTTCTGGTTTTATTTCATTGTGGTCAGAGAAGATTCTTGATATTATTTCAGTTTTTTTGAATGTTTTAAGACTTCTTTTGTGACCTAACATATGATCTAATCTTGGGAATGATTAGATCATTCATGCTGTAATGATTAGATCCTCTACATGCTGAGGAAAAGAAAGTGTATTCTGTAACCATTGAATGAAATGCTCTCTGAATATCTATTAGGGTCATTTGGTCTGTAGTGAAGATTAAGTCTGATGTTTCTTTATTTATTTTCTGTCTGGAAGATCTGTCCATGTGGGGTGTTGAAGTATCCAGCCGCTATTTTTTTTTTCTCTCTCTTTTTTTTTGAGACAGAGTCTTGCTCTGTCACCCAGTGGGGAGTGCAGTGGCGTGATCTCAGTTCACTGCAACCTCCGCCTCTTGGGTTTAAGTGATTCTCCTGCCTCAGCCTCCCGAGTAGCTGGGATTACAGGAGTGCGCCACCACGCCTGGCTACTTTTTTTGTATTTTAGTAGAGACAGGGTATGGGGTTTCGCCATGTTGTCCAGGCTGGTCTTGAACTCCTGACCTCAAGTGATCTGCCTGCCTCAGCCTCCCAAAGTATTGGGATTACAGGTGTGAGCCACTGCACCTAGCCTCTTTTTTTTTTTTTTTTTTGAGACAGAGTCTCACTCTTGCCCAGGCTGGAGTGCAGTGGCACGATCTCAGTTTGCTGCAAGCTCCGCCTCCTGGGTTCAAGCAATTCTTCTGCCTAAGCCTCCCTAGTAGCTGGGACTACAGGCAGGTGCCATCATGCCCGACTAATTTTTGTATTTTTACAAAATTAGAGACAGGGTTTCAGCATGTTGGCCAGGCTAGTCTCGAACTGCTGACTTCAAGAGATCTGCCTGCCTCTGCCTCCCAAAATGCTGGGATTACAAGCATGAGCTACCGCCTCCGGCCAGTCTCTCTTTAACTTGAATATTTGTTTTTCGTATGTGTGTGTTTCAGTGTTGGGTGCATATATATTTACAATTATCATATCCTCTTGCTGAATTGACCCCTTTGTCATTATATAATGACCTTCTTTGTTTCCATATTTACAACCAGTAAACAATACAGTATTAAATTTGCAAGTACAAAATTTATTTTGTTTTTGGTGATATCTTCTTGTCTGTTTTAAACACTGGTAAGTAGTTTTTTGTATCTCAGACTAAGTACCCCATTTTTTTCTTATGCTGTATACCTAAAGGTAAAAGCAGCAGTTTTTGTCAGTTACCGGTTAATAACATTTTATTAATATCGAGGACATAATATGTTAAAGCTGTGTTAGGAAAGGCAAAAGAATGGCTTGGAATTGTGGAATGTCTATCTTAAAATATTAGGGTTTTTGGCATTCTTAAGTTTAACCACAAGAGGTCTCCAAAGGATTTTATATTCTGTGAATTGGTGTGTAATGGTTACTAAAATATCTCTAAGTACAGACTGACTTACTTTGTATCATATTGTGACTTAGAACAAATATTAGAGATGTAGTAAGCTAAAATTATTACTCTTAAATAATGATATAGAATCAATTTTTCTTAGGTTATTTATTTTTATTTATGTAAAGTATGTTTATAAGATTTCAGCCTGGGTCTTAGGGAATCAGTCTTACTATCTTGTTACACTTTCCTTTGTTGTAAAACTGTAGAGAAAGAAACCAATGGAAAGCAATAGTCTTGAGCCCTTTATCAATTGCAGTTAAGGTTGCTTTAGCTTAGAAATGTTACATGTTTATAGAAATGGTTGAGAGGAAAGCTTTAGAAAGCAATAAACAAATACTGTTGATATTTACTAATTCTCAAGGAAACTGACTTTTAAGGTGAATCAGGGGGACATTACAAATGACAGTCAATTTTGTGTTCAAAGAAATGAGAGCTTCCTGAGCACTGGCATAGCTAAGGAAGGCTGTATGAAGAAGGTGGGCTTGGCTGGTACATTTGCAGGATAGAAGGCTTTGAGTTGGTATTGGGGAGGGAAGAAGGGTATGTTGTGTGTGTACAGAATGATATAAGGTCTGAGGCACACAGGCTGGAAATATTAGAGAAGTGTGAAGACAGCAGGGAGATTTCTCTGATCAGAGGGAACTTTCATGTTGAGAATTGGGAAAGAAAGGGTGAAGGCCTATGAAATCCAGCAAACTGGTATGGACTCCTATAGAAGACAGTAAGGTTTCTGGGGAAAGGAATGGCATGATAGGAGGGAAGAGGTGAGTGTACTGCCTAGATGGCACAATTGAATTTTAAAAATAAATATTTCCCTGAAGGAAAAAGAGGATACAGAGAAAAGAATCAGATCAAGGAGCTTAGAGAATGCCAGTAGTTGGAAATAGGAGCAAGAATAGAAACAGAAAGGGAGGAATTAAAGAGCTAGGTGGAGAACCAGGACAAGGTAGGGATGTGTGGTTATAATTTGTCACACATGATATAACCAGTGGTGTGAGCTAATTTTTTACATTATTGACTCTGTTATAATTTATTGACACTGTATGACATTTGGAAAGATACTTGGTTAAAAACTAGCCTTAGCTCATTGATATAATTTGAAAAAGACGTGTGGAAGAATGTCCTGTGGTACCACAGTGACTTTAGCTATCTGACCTTTGAAATAAATGCTTGAACACATAAGTGCTTCCTCAAAGACAGATGTGTATGCTGCAGATTTAAAGAAAACATTGACATCTTAATGTTGAGGAATAAGAATAACCTCTACTATGTTTACTTTCAGTGTTAGAAATATATTATTATTATGTCTTTTTGGCCACAGAGAGCCTTACATCATCTGAGGTTTAACCAAAAGTATTATCTAACATGATTCTTTATGCGGAGGCATAATACCACCTGAATGTCATTTATGGTGACACATATTTGAAATTACCATCGTAGCATTTTAATTTTGTGTTCATCTCTTATTAAATTAATTTATATAGTAGAAATTACTTATTACTTTGTGTTATTGTACTTTGACTTTCTAGTTTTTAATGGAAAATATTTAGCAGAGTTTTGGTGCCAAAATGAAGTGATAACTGTGAGGCTATGTAATTATCAGAGGAATTGTTATGCAAATTAGGTATCTGTGTTATGGCTGAAGTCCAGCTTCTTTCTAATGTCATTTGAATTTAACACTAGTATAAAAGTTTAATTTTTTTTTTTTAAAGAATGAGAGTAAAAGAAACAACAACAGGTCTTACTCATTAATTTGGTTTAGAGGAAGTGTTTTACACATACGAGATGTTATTAAGTGGTCAGTACTTGATGGTACCAATTTTGTGATTGCAATGTTACAGTTTGTTCTATCAGAGTTTAATAAGCTCAATTCTGTGGGTTCATATGAAGTCATTTCAATGTAATTCTTAGATATTAAGAGCCAAGTAAATGTGGAGTGGCATACCAAATACTGGGTAGCATATGGATATGAATAACATAGCACCTAAATTAGGTGGGAAAGTGGGGCTGGGTAGAAAGAGGGCATCCCAGGAAGTGTGGTCACAGGATGGGAAAAGGGAATTGGTAACATTGAGTTGACTGGAGTGTTAGGAATATATGGGTCAAGAGTAGCCTGCAACAGAATCTAGTGTAGAAGAGCTGTTCAGTGAGTATTTGCTGAATGATTATGTTTAAGGCCAGAGAAGAAGACTGGAGCTGTTTCACTGAGGATGCTGGGCACTAGTGGGAGGAACTGATACTTTATTTAGATGTTTCTCAAATTTGGCCTACCAACTTTTTAATTTACTACTTTGTGTTACAATTTTCTTCTTTAAGTTTGTTAAATTATAATTTGAAAAATTACAGAGTTAATATATGTTTGCTGTAAAAGTGAAAAAAAGTCTATTTTAAAGGAAAAAATAATTTTTGCTAATCTCCCCATCCATTTGACTTAAATTAGTTTTATTATAACGTGACTTAGATATTTATAAACTGAAAACTTAGTGCTCTAGGTTTTATACCTATTTTAACAGGAATAAAGTTCAAGCAAAATTTGAGATTAAAGTATATGTATGAAACTGATAAAATATAAATGAATGATTGCTTGGCATGAAGGGTGATGTTCTGCTGCTAAAAATAAACTGTTCCTGTCAATTCAAGTGGGATGTATCCCCAACTGAGGACCAAGTTGTTTTTTTTTTTTTTTTTTTCGATGAACTTTATTTTATTTTTGAGCAGTTTGAGGTTCACAGCAAAATTAAGAGTAAGGTACAGAGTAAAGGTGTCGTATCATCAGTATTCTTCACCAGATCCTGTGCTATGATGTTGCTGTGATGTGCCGTATAAAGGCTCAAACCTTTCCCGCACGCTTTTTTTTAAAGAGTAGGGGTCTCGCTCTGCCATCCAAGCTGGAGTGCAGTGCCGTGGTCATAGCTCATTGCAGTCTTGAACTTCTGGGCTCAGGTGATCCTCTCACTTCAGCCTCCTGAACAGCATACTACTCAGGCACATACCTGTAGTCCTGGCTACTCAGGCATGTACCACCCCTCCCAGCTAATTAAAAAAAATTTTTTTTTTGTAGAGATAGGTTCTGGCTATGTTGCCCAGGCTGGTCTCGAACTTCTGGCCTCAAGTGATCCTCTCCCCTTAGCCTTGCAAGTTCTTGGGATTACGGGTGTGAGTGACTGCATGTAGCATCTTCCAGTCTTTTTCTGTCTTCAAACCATGGTATAACTTAAGTGGTTTGCCCTCCATTTGGTACCAGTGTACTTGTTCAATTTTTTTTTTTTTTTTTTTTTTGAGAGGGAGTCTTGCTCTGCCACCCAGGCTAGAGTGCAGTGGCACAATCTTGGCTCACAGCAATCTCTGCCTCCTGGGTTCAAGCGATTCTCCTACCTCAGACTCCCAAGTAGGTGGGATTACAGGCACCCGCCACTACACCTGGCTATTTTTGTATTTTCATAGAGACAGGGTTTCACTATGTAGGTCAAGCTGGTCTCGAACTCCTGACCTCAAGTGATCCGCCTGCCTTGGCCTCCAAAGTGCTGGGATTACAGGTGTGAGCCACCGCACCTGGCCATCCAGTTCAATTTTAGAACTACTTTGGTTTTATTTTTCTCATTAAACTTTAACCGTTAAGTGCTCCTTATTACTAATGTGATCTTAAACATAAACAGAAATTAAGAAACTGAAGCATGTAGCAATATTCATTTTTTTTTTTTTTTTTTTTTTTTTTTGTTGAGACAGAGTCTCGCTCTGTCCCTCAGGCTGGAGTGCAGTGGCGCGATCTTGGCTCACTGCAAGCTCCGCCTCCCGGGTTCACGCCATTCTCCTGCCTCAGCCTCCCAAGTAGCTGGGACTACAGGCGCCCGCCACAGCGCCTGGCTAATTTTTTGTGTTTTTTAGTAGAGACGGGGTTTCACCGTGGTCTCGATCTCCTGACCTTGTGATCCGCCCACCTCAGCCTCCCAAAGTGCTGAGATCACAGGCGTGAGCCACTGCGCCCGGCGCAATATTCATTTTAAAAGCTGATAATCCAGTTGATCTAAGACCTTAACCTAAGATCATGAAATCAATTCGGTAGGTTGTGACTAACATTTTAAAAAAACATGGTAGAAGTTACCAGAGTATATCACTTGTAGTAAGGGTAAGTATTTCATGAAATTCCTTTTTTCAGTTTTATCTGTTTATAGATAATCTCTCTGTATATGCCTTCTAATCCTCTCTCCAATTCCTATCATGTTCGTAATTGTCCATGAAAATAATTGAACTCATAATTTAATATATTAATATGATTAATAAATGTTATTCATAGGTTATTTTATATATACATTCTTATTACCTGAAACTGATCAGATACTGCCCAGAAATGTATATTTGAATAGCACAACTGAAAAGTAGTTAATGTTTGGACTATGTATTTAAAATCCTAAAGCTGACATGATTCACAGACCAGATATTGCCTACATAGAAAATCTAGGAGAAGTGACAGATTATCAGAAGTTATAAGAATTCAGCAAGGCCATTAAATATAAGATTAGTTAATAAAAATGAATAGTCTTTCAATACAGCAGCAACAAATAGAAAATGAACAAAATTTTAAAAGATACTATTTAAAATAGCAACCACAATAATATTATCTAGGACTCTATTTACCAAAAAGAAAATAAGGTCTTAAGAAAATTTGGAAACTTTACTGAAAGATATTAAATAACTAAATAAATACTGGAAAGATGCAACATGTTCATGAATGGAAAGATTCAGCATAAAGATATCAGTTCTCCTTAATATAAATTCAATGCAAATCTTTTTTTTCTTTTTTCTTTTTTTAATAATTTTGTGAGTACATAGTAGGGTACATGAGATGTTTTTCAATGCAATTCTAATCAAAAGGATAATGAGGTTTTTCACAGAAACTGACAAGCTGCTTTTAAAAAGAAAAATCAAAGGGCCAATAATAAGTAAGACAGCACTGAGAAAGGCAGACATATTTGCCCTATCAAAACTCAAAACTTATATGTATAAATATATACATGTACATATATAATATATAAAATATATATTATATATATTTTTTATGTGTATAATATATTTATATTTATATATATTACATATGTATATAATTTTATATATATGTTTTTTGGAGATGGAGGTCTCACTCTGTTGCCCAGGCTGGAGTGCAGTAGCACAATCTTGGCCCACTGCAACCTTCCTCTCCTGGGTTCAAGCAATTCTCCTGCCTTAGCCTCCCCAGTAGCTGGGACTACAGGCATGTGCCACCACGCCTGGCTAATTTGCATAGTTTTAATAGAGATGGGGTTTCACCATAGTGTCCAGGCTGATCTCTAACTCCTGAATTTAAATGATCCTCCTGCCTTGGCCTCCCAAAGTGCTGGGATTGTAGGCATGAGCCACCATGCCTGGTCAAAACTCAAAACTTACAAAGCGGTGGTAAGGTAGTATGGAATTGGCATATGAAGAGAGTGGCAAATGGAGCAATGGAGCAAAAGAAAGATGGAGAAAACAAATTCATGCATACATAGGAAGTTCATAAGGCAGAGATGGCATTAGACATCCTGGGAGGGAGGGATTATTCAATCAATGCTGCAGGGACGAACAGCTTTCCATACTGTAAAATTAAACCCTACTTCAGACCATATAGAAAATTTCAGTTGGAAAATATGTATGTATTCATGACCTCAGGATCTGAAGAGATAACCTACACATGACATATACAAAAAGCACAAATCAAAGGAAACAATTAGTAAATCATGTAGCTTTTTTACAGGTTGCTCTAGGTATTACATTATATATACATAACTTATCACAGTGTACTTGTGTCATCGTTTTACCAGTTTGAGTGAAATATAAAAACCTTACCTCTGTCTATGCTTCTTTATCCTCCCCCATTTATAATATAATTAGCTTAAATATTACAATTGTCTTAAATATTTAGAAAGCATTATAATTTTTGTTTCAACCATCAGATATAATTTAGGAAACTCAGGAGGGGTTTACCTTGCTCTTTCTTTCCTGATATTCTAAGGTTTCTTCTTTTTATTTTTCCTTTTTGTTTAGAGAACTTCCTTGAAGTGTTCTTTTAGAGTAGCTCTGCTTGTGACAGAGTCTCTTAGTTTTTCATCATATGAGAATGCCTTGGTTTGCCTTTCATTTTTGGAAGACATTTTTTGCCAGGCATGGGATTCTGGGTTGACAGTTATTTTTTCAGCACTGGAAAAATATTTTGCTACTTCCTTCTAGCCTTCATGGTTTCAGATGAGAAATCTACTATCATTCAAATTGTTTTACCCTATAGCTAAGGTATGATTTCTTTCTTGCTGCTGTCAAGATTTTTTTTTCTTTAGTTTTTAGAAGTTTAATTATGTGTCATGGAACATGTATCTTTGGCTTTATCCTTTTTGGGGTTCGCTCAACTTCTTGAATCTGAAAGTTTATGTCTCTTGCCAAATTTATGAATATTTTGTCTATTATTACTTCAAGGTTTTTGTTGTTGTTGTGTTTTGTTTTTTTTTTTCTTTTTTGCCTTCTTTCTTTTCTTCTCTTGGGACTTTGATCACAAGAATGTTAGATCTTCTGTTATAGTCCCTGGGGCTCTATTCATTTTATTTTTATTCCAGTCTGTATCCTCTCTGTTTTTCAGATTTAGTAACTCCTATTGTTGTATGTTTCATTTCACTGATTCTTTCATCTGTTTCCTCTGTTGTGCTGTTGAGTGCATCCACTGTTGTTATATTTTTCACTTCTAAAATTTTTGTTCATTTTTTCTTTTTTTTGAGACGGAGTTTCGCTCTTGTGCCCAGGCTGGAGTGCAGTGACACAATCTCGGCTCACTGCAACGTCCGCCCCCTAGGTTCAAGCAGTTTTCCTGCCTTAGCCTCCCTAGTGGCTGGGATTATAGGCGCCCGCCACCACGCCCGGCTAATTTTTGTGTTTTAATACAGACGGGGTTTTGCCATGTTGGCCAGGCTGGTCTCAAGCTCCTGACCTCAGGAGATCCACCCATCCCAGCCTCCCAAAGTGCTGGGATTATAGGTGTGAGCCACTGCGTCCTGCCCATTTTTTTCTTTATGCCTTTCTATTACTTTGCAGATAATTTTTTCCTTGCTTTGACCTTCTATTTTTCCATTTGTTTCAAGCATGTGTGTAATTGCTGTTAAAGCATTTAGCATGGCTGCTCTGAAAGCTTTGCCAGATAATTCCGACATCTCTGTTATCTTGGTGTTGGCATCTATCGATTGTCTTTTTTCATTCAGTTGGAGGTTTGGAGGTTTTCCTGTTTCTTGCTATGACAAATTATTTTTGGTTGGAACCAGTGCTTTTTTGTATTATGGTATGAGATTTTGGGTCTCATTTAAGCCTTCTGTTTTAGGTGGCTTTCCCTGACACTGCTTCAGCAGGGTAGGGGTGTGCTGCCTCCTTATTGCCAGGTGGAGATAGAAACCCAGGTTGCTTGGCCTCCGTTGAAACCCAAGGGAGATGGGTACTTCTTGTTACTGCTGGGTCCCTGTAGGAGTTCCAGCTTCCCATGTGGCCTCCATTGGGCCTTCTCTGACACCATCCCCGTAAGGAGTGAGAAGGGAGTCTCAGTACTGCTGAGTGGGTGTGGAAGTCCAGTCTCTGTCTGGTGTTTCCTCTGACACCATGGGGGTTAAAGCCTCAGTACTGGCCAGCAAGGATGAACCTCTTGTTTGCTGCTGTATGACTGGCGCTGACACAACCCTAGCTGGAGTTTGGAGTGTCTTCTTTCACTGGCGAGAATGGAAATCTGGGGTCCCAGCCTTTGCTAGCATGGGTGGTACCACAGGTTTTTCTCTGGTGCTTGGCTAGAGTAGAGTGGTTATTGGCTAAAAGTTTTCTGTCTTGCCAGGCTTCATTTCTCTGTTGAGGCTTTTTTGTCTGTGCCTGTTGGTCTTTCTGGGTTGTCAGCTTCTTCAGCTCCAAGTCTGGGTTTTATGCTACAAAAAGTAAACCTGGGGAACTCACCATAATACTGTTCCTCACATCCCAAGTTCCCTACCTGTTCTGCTTTCTGCTCACCTTTCAGAGTTGTCTTGTGTTTGTTTGACATATAATATGCAGGGAGTGGTACTTAGAGTAGGAGTGGGGAAACATATCTCCATTCCTTCTTTCCAGAAGCACAAGTTCTTCAATCAAGATCTTATTTTAGAGATTGCTCTATGTATAAATGAACTTTGCTTCCTTGGTATTATTTTGATCTAATTATAATAAAATTTGTACTTTGATTATATTGATAATGCCAATGTGCAAATTTTAACTGCAATAGAATTGAATTTTGCGCATGGGTGAATCTGGTTAAGAGAAAAAGAAAACTCTTCTCATGTTTTTTATAATTAAAAAACTGCTTTTAATATTTTTAGTGCTGCTTACAGTTTAAGCATGTTAGTATATTTTTAAAAACACAACCAGTGGGGAAAATTCTGTCCTTTGTCTTGGCAAATTAACAATCTAAGCATACAAAAATGTATAGGAAAAATTTGCCAGCTCTCCATCAGAGTGCTGTCATGATGATTAGTTCATAGTTCCTTCTTAAGAAGCTTACCCTTTCTTGTTTATCACCCACAAAAAAGCATCAAAGTTAAAAAAAAAATTGAAAGAACCTCAATACCAAGTGGATTTAGAGAGCCCAGAGGTCAGAAATCATGTGCAGAGTCTTATGTTGACAGAGGAATGGCCCTGCCATAAGAAAGGTGCCTGAGTTACACCAGGTGTTGTGAGCTAGAGCCAAGTTAAACACCTGGTTTACTTACCTGATAGAATTTTAAGTGCTTCACAAATAACATTTTTTACCTTCATAGTTAAATATTTACTTAAGGTATATTAAAAACATATAATCAGTGAATCAAACCTGTTGATTTCATAAATTTGTATTGCAAAGAAAGATTCTTAAGTTGGTATTGGAGTTAAAAATGTGAGTTAACTTAATAAAAACTATCAGGTTATACTAGTGATGTCCTTACAAATATGTCAGTATTACTGAAGGTAAAGGGGGAATGACTGAAGTTAAGGAAACATGTTGGAGCAATTGTAAAGGCAATATGTGTCACATTATTTGCCTCTTGTCATTTAGATTGTGTAAGCTAAATCTAGTATAAATGGGACCATCGTTTGGATGAAAAAGAAAATCCAAACTTGAGATGTAGAGAAATATAGATGAATTTGAAGCCCAGAAAGGACATTTAAGCTCCCTTAAGATGAGTTACTCCATTTTTTGTAGTAGTTCACCTTTTTAAAGGTATTTTATCCTGCTGTCAAGTTTATTTTATTAAATTAGATAGCAGGAAAGTCTAATTGATTCTTTTTTTTATATCTAAAAAAATCAATGTTATTTATTTATTTTTGAGACAGGATCTCACTCTTGCTCAGGCTAGAGTACGGTGGCACCATCGTGGCTCACTGTAGCCTTGATCCTCCAGGCTCAAGCAATCCTCCCACCTCAGCCTCCTGAGTAGCTGGGACTACAGGTGTGCGCAGCCACACCCAGCTAATTTTTTTTGTAGAGATGAGGCCTCTCTATGTCTCCTATACTGGTTTTAAACTCCTGGGCTCAAGCAATCCACCCACCTTGGCCTCCCCAAAATGTTGGAATTACAGTTGTGGGCTGTTGCGCCTGGCCAAAATCTGCACTTTGATGGATATTTCCAGTAGATTCTCAACTTGTTGATACATCTTCTGAGTTGAACATTATTATACAGTCATTCATTTATTCATCTTTAAACACATTTATTGAGTGGCTGCTATGTGCCAGCTTTGTTACTAGGTGGCGAAGATACAGAAATGAGTAACATCCCTCCTTTCCAAGTTCTTATAGTCTAGAGGGGAGGTAGTCATGGAAATAAACAATTGTAATGAAAGCGCTGGTTGAAAATATCTTAGAGTTACTGGCAGCACTTGAGCATCATGCCGGTTTGCTAGAGGAGTATGTTAGAATTGAGACTGGAAGAATGAATGCCGGTCAGGTGGAGGTGTAAGAAAGCATACTTTTCTTAGGAAACAGAAACTAGTTTGGTTGGGTTACTCTGCCAGGGTGAGCATGGCAGCCTGAGGCAGGGCAGACATGTGGTTTGGAGAGAAAGGGTGTGTAAAGTGAAAGACAATCAAGAGTGAAACAGTGGAGAGAGAAAGTGATATTACACAGGGCCTGGATAAAGATTTTCCTGTGACAGACTGAACTGAGATGGCTGGTGATGGGAACTGTAGCCTAGTGACCCTTTGTGTACCCAGCACCTGTCGAAGTAGCTCACACATAATGGGTACTTAATAAATGCTTGGTAAATGAATGATTAAATAAGTGATGTTGAGAATAAAGAGAATAATGGGTATCTCCTATTTGCTTTTCTTAAGAAAAGTGATTTGGGTTTTGTAAACATGGAAGGGTTGTTGTAAGGCCGGGCATGGTGGCTCATGCCGGTAATCCTAGCACTGTGGGAGGCTGAGCCCAGTGGATTCAGAAATTCGAGACCAGCCTGGCCAACATGGTGAAACCCCACCTCTACTAAAAATACAAAAATTAGTTGGGCCTGGTGTCAGCACCTGTAATCCCAGCTACTTGTGAGGCTAAAGCAGGAGAATGGCTTGAACCTGGGAGGCGGAGGTTTCAGTGATTCAAGATTGCGCCGCTGCACTCCAGCCTAGGTGACACAGCATGACACTGTCTCAAAAGAAAAAAAAAAAAAAAAGGAGGTTGTTGGAGTAGCTGGAAATCTGTACATTAACATGTATGGTAATCAGTGTCTATTTACATGATATAGATATAGCCAATTCATTTACTTCTTTTGGAAAGATCATATTAATTTCTTACCATTTTTTCCCGTTTTTATTTCTTTAAAAAAATTTTTAATATCACTTTAAGTGATTGAAGCATTCTGACATTTCCATATATATTCCTTTACAGTAAGTATTAATGGGATCTACATGGCTAAGTTACTATTTAAAGATTGATACTGATGAAAACTAGGCACTAGCCTCCCCTCTGGCGCTTGAAACCTTTTCTGTTGTGGTGTTCATAGGAAATCTTTTTTTTTTAAATTTATATTTTGTCTTCCTCATTCCTCTCGAGCGCAGAAGATAAATATAAAGTTGACTACTTTGTCATTCTATTTCATTATGTTTATTAGATAGTAGTTTCACTTAACTATTTAGATAATCTAGAATTAGAAAATAAATTGTGGGCCTGGCAGGGTGGCTCATGCCTATGTATAATCCCAGCACTTTGGGAGGCTGAGGTAGGTGGATCATTTGAGGTCAGGAGTTCAAGGTCAGCCTGACCAACATGGTGAAACCTCGTCTCTACTAAAAATGCAAAAAATTAGCTGGGCATCGTGGCATGTGCCTGTAATCCCAGCTCCTCAGGAGGCTGAGGCAGGAGAATTGCTGGAACCTGGGAGGCGGAGGTTGCAGTGAGTCAAGATCTCCCCACTGCACTCCCGTCTGGGTGACAGAACAGATCAATTCTGGTAGTAGAGGTGGTAGTGACTACATAGAAGAAATAAATCTCATATGCTCTAGGAAAATGTTTGCCTCTGGGAAACCATTTAAAGAGGAAGTGTTATTAGTATTAAAAAATCTGTCTTTTTGAAATTTCTTTTTAAAATTTACATTAATTTCTTCCCTGGTGGTAATGCCATTGTATTTGCAGTAGTTTTTTTTAGTCCTGATACTTTTTGTATATCTAGCTAGCACTTTTAATGGATGTGCTTAACTCATGAAAATCCAGATTTTAAAACATGATAAGTTAGTAGGTGATAGTTATTTTATAAGAACATTTGCCATGGGTTTATTTAAAGAATGAGAACTTCTTTGTGCCTTTTCACTGAGGGCATTCTCCTCAGGAATATATCTCCTTGAAAAGAAAAAATGGGTATGTTTGCAGTAGGTTTATTGATAGTTGAGTAGGAAGAAACAACATTTGAGGAGTGCAGAGGAAAGATCTTCCTGATTACTACAGATACCTCCTAAAGTGGGGCCAGACTGCTTAAATAGAAAGTTTGGAAGCAATTGTGCAAGGTGTGCAGCATTTGTTTTACTAATTCGACTTGATTTTTGTAAATACACCTGTTCATTTGGGTTTGAGGATTTAATTGCATAAAGACTCTTTATTTAGCTGAAGCATCTTGTCCTCATGGCTTTTCCCAGAAGTTTGTGTTGTAAATGTTAATATATTAAAAGTGCTTTTAGGCCGGGTGCGGTGGCTCATGCCTGTAATCCCAGCACTTTGGGAGGCCAAGGCGGGCAGATCACGAGGTCAGGAGATCGAGACCATCCTGGCTAACATGGTGAAACCCTATCTCTACTAAAAATACAAAAAATTAACCGGGCATGGTGGCGGGCACCTGTAGTCCCAGCTATTCGGGAGGCTGAGGCAGGAGAATGGTGTGAACCCAGGAGGCAGGGCTTGCAGTGAGCCGAGATCGTGCCACTGCACTTGAGCCTGGAGCAAGACTCTATCTCAAAAAAAAAAGTGCTTTTAAGTGATTTATTATTAGCATCTTAACAAATCCTATGCGAAATATTAAAGTAGTCTTTATTATTTCAGGTGAAGTCAAAGGGAAACAGTACAAGTTGCAAGGTAGGGGGTAAATGGAAAGGAAGAAAAAGGAAAGACAGGAGATGAACGGAAAGATTGAGTCCCAGCATGTTCCAGACACATTGTTCATGGCCTCAATAACCCTGGCACAGCCCTCTGAAGAAAATGTAGTTATCCTCATTTTGCAGCAAGGAGGCAGAGATGCTGTGAACCTCTCTTGAAGTTACAGGATCACTTAGGTAGTAAGTGGCAAAGCCCACTAGAGCCTTAACCCTATTTGATACTGGTAAACTTACCTGCTATCATTAAGGTGTAACCTGACAGCAGTGTAAAAGACAAAAATCCCCCTTCACTGAACTCCAAATACAGTTACTGTCTGTCCTCACGATTTCTTTAATTATTTTTTTCTTCTCCTTTTCTCTTCATGGTTCAAAGAGAGATCCTTTTTAATCTCTTCCCTTCCAGCAAAGCTTCCTTTCACTTTCTACCTGAAGTTAAAATCTTGAGACTAGCTTCGTTTAGAGCTCCTCTGGGCTTGCTTATCTTCCAGCCTTTGTGGACTTAGACTTGTCCATTAGTCTTTGTAATGACTTCTTCCTGTCAAACCTTCCTGCTGAAGGGAGACTTCTTACTAATTTCTATTATTTTCCCTGCTTGCTTGCTTTGAGATTATTCTCTTATCTCTTGTTTTCAGGCCAGGAATTTCTTCCCCCTTCCAGCTTTTTTTTGGTGAATCCTCTTTAACCTCTGTCCCAAGTCTTGATCCCTAAAGCAGTAAAAGCATATGAAGGCCTGGTATGGTTTTTCTGTACAGTTTTTCCTCCCTCCCTTCTCTTTCTACCCTTCTTTCTGAAAAAACAAAAGCAAAAACGAAAAACAAACCAAAAAAGCCCTCTGATACTTGATTTTGTATCAATAATCAATATATGCATTAATATAAAATTATATATGTGTAAGTTGACTTAATATACACAATACTGAGGTTTCTTCAGGCTTTTGTGGAAGCTCCCCACTGCAGTCCAGAATGCTCCGTGACAAGGTCCTAGGATTCTTTCCCTCAGTGCCATTGTGAACGCTCCTTCAGCTCTGTCCAGTTCTCTTGGCCTGGCTGAACTGGGCTCTGCACTCCGTGGGAGTGAACACGAATCCTGAACACACCGTGTGGGTGCACTGGATTGTCCCCAGCCTTAATGTAAAGGCAAGTTTAGAGAAGAATGCATGATCAGTGGGCTTGCATGCCTCCCTTACGGCCATGTGGGACCATGACCACACCACAGGGTTAGTCCTTACCTGGTGGGAGCCACTGGGAGCAGAGGAGTGCTAGGTATCGCATGGCGTATTTAAGATAGTTCGTGTCCAGCCGTGACATTTCAAGTGCTCATTAACTGCATGTGGTTCGTAGCTACTGTGTTAGGCAATGTAGTTTTATAGACAGTAGCACAGCTGTATGCAAGGGATGGGCCTAGAAAGACAAGTAACACTTAACTAGACAGGTTTGGGGAAAATACATTCCACAATGAAAGCAAAGTTTAAACAAAGTTGAAATAACTTATTTAAAAAAAAAATAGCTGACTGGGTGCCGTGGCTCACGCCTGTAATCCCAGCACTTTGGGAGACTGAGGGGGGTGGATTGTTTGAGCTCAGGAGTTTGAGACCAGCCTGGGCATTGTGGTAAAACCCTGTCTTTACTAAAAATACAAAAATTAGCTGGGCATGATGGCAAGCAGCTGTAATCCCAGCTACTCGGGAGGCTGAGGCAAGAGAATCACTTGAACCCCGGGTGGAGGAGGTGGCGGTGAGCTGAAATCATGCCACTGCACTCCTGCCTGGGCGACAGAGAGAGACAAACAACAACAAAACAAAAATAAAAACAGCTAATGAAGTTCTTATTATGTACCTGGTACATTCTGCCATTACCGAAATTAACTGATGTCATCTTCACAACAATCCTTTGAGGTGATTACTATTATTATTGAATATGCCCATAACATAATAAATGATAGGTTTAGGAATGTATATTTGAATTGTGGTTCTGACTGAAATATTGGGCAGTTGAGGAAGTGCTTGATAAAGTGATTAGTGCTCTTTTTAAGTGTGAGCAATTTCTAGTTGCTAAGTCAGGGTATCATTTATGTATGAATTACCTTATAGGTAAGTATATTTTACAGTCTTTTATGTAACTCCTAACTATCAACCCCCAGATATCACAAAGTTTACTTGTGGGTGATTAAATTGAGTAAGACAAGAGATTGCCTACCCATACAGAATTTCTATTGCTTCTGCCTCCCAGAGAACAGTGGGAGCAGCCTGGCCTGCAGGTTGATTGTCAGATTCTGCCTCCCTCCCACTTACTTATTACTGCAGAGAGACACATAGCTTAGCCTCCTGTCACACTCTGTCATTTTCCTGGGGCTGTAGAGCAAAGGGCTTCCTCAGGTTAATTCTGAAGTCCTGTGTATGCTGAAGCATGTGCTTGAAGAAGGAAAGAAGCTTCCATCTTGCATATTTCCTAATACTTTATCTTTCCTTCTGTAACAACAGTGCACAGATTTTACTTCAGGAACGTGTGTTTTATTCACTCCTGCTGTTATCCTGTATACTAAAATAGTACCTTTGTCAATGTGCCAATGTGCACTACAAACTTAAAGAATTTTTTTTTTATTGCTTTGTTGACTGGACAGAAACACTAGTATAACACTAAATCCAAGTGCAGAGAGTGGGCAGCCTGATTTTATTCATAATCTCAGGGGAATCTTTTATAATGGACCAGGAAGCACATGTCTGTGGTTTCTGCATAGGGTGTGTTCTGTGGTACCCAGCCAGCTGTAGCATGTCCTGTGAGATCCGGCCTGCAGGCCACAATGGTGGGCTTCTGGGAGGAAGAATCTTCCTTAGAAGTCCCGCCCTTTGACACTCCTGCTGAAGTGTCCTGATCTCAGTGGGGCTCCCTGATTTTCTGTTCTGAGGTCTATCAGCACTGGGTCTATCAGCGCTGCCATGGCTGTGGGTCATCTGCGTGGGTCCCATGGGCTCAGCGTGGCCTTCCCAGGTCCTACAAGGTCTTCCTTACCATCCTTCCCTGCTCAGTCACCAAACAATGACTTTTTTGAAAGTACAATTCCGGAGTTAAATACTGGCTAAGTGTAGAAAACAATGCTAGAATTCAGTTGTCACCCCCACCAGTCCTCTGGAGCCATGGTGATATGAAATGTTAATGGCTTTCTTTATTGTAACCTCAAAAGTGGAATGCTTTTCCTGGTTGGTGCTGCTTGCCCTCCATGTGCTTAGTGAGTGAAGCTTCATCTTCCAGATTTCTCTTTGTGGCTTAGGGTGTCTGTATGATTTTCTTCCTTTTGTTCTCAGAGGCACTAGGCTGTGCTGATCTCTCTGGAGTGATTATGCTGCTTTTTGCCTGGTAAGCCCATCCTTATGTGTAAAAATCAGGATTTAGACATGAGGCAAGTAAGGTGGTGGTGATTTTGTTTTACAGAGAGATTTTCACTTGCAAACTTTTAGATCTTTTCAAATTCTAATTTGATTTGATGCATTTAAATAACAAGTTATGTAAAAACATTAAAATGACCCATTTTACAGAAGTTTGGTTTGCATGCCCATTGTTTGTGTAAGTAACATACCTGAGGCCAGGAGTATGATACCCTTCCTCTAGTCTTGTGCTTGTCCCTCACTCTGGGCTCTAGCTACATCAGACTAATTGCCATGCTCTCAAAACTGTACAGTGAGAGCACAGAATAATGGTCTGGGTACAGTCTGGGGCCAGACAGCCTGTGTTTGGACTCTATTTTCCTTACCACCTGTGAATCTTAACCTCTCCATGGCTCAGTTTCCCCATTCAAAAACAGGTATATAATGATAGAACGTTTTAGAGTAGCAAGCATTAAATGAGTTCATACAGTGCCTGAAACATAGTGCTCATTAAATGCTAGCTCCTGTTATTCATTCAGCATTTATTTTTCTACCATTCTTAAGCTATTCTCACATTGTGCAATGCATTTTTGTCACATCTGTCTTTTCAAATATTCTATATACTAACAGTCTCATTGCTTTCATGAAGCCGCCCTACAATTTCCAGTTGAGCTTCTAATCTTAGCTGTACATTGGGATTACGTGTGGATATTAAAAAATGCCGATGTTGGAGTTTTTGGCCTGTGCTAGAGCCGCTTGTAGCTGCTTGTAAGAATTGACTGTTATAGTTCCAGGACTTTGTACCAGGCAGCGAAAGCATTGGTAACTTGAAATCAACCATGGTGGGAATATTTGCACTCTTAATTGGCAAATACTACCGCAGCTCTGTCTTCAATCTGTTTGATGTTCTAGTGATTTGTTTATAAGCCTGTTTCTGTCAATAGGTGTTGGCCGTTTCGGTGGAATGTATTAGTTTGCCAGGGCTGCTGTAACAAAATGCCACCAACTGAGGGCTTAAGCAACAGCAATTCATTGTTTCATAGTTCTGTAGGATAGAAGTGAAAAAATCAACGTATGAACAGTATTGGTTCCTTCTTGAGGACTGTGAAGGAAGGATCTGTTCCAGGCCTCTCCTTGACTTGTAGATGGCTGCCTCCTTCTTAGGTCTCTTCGTATCGTCTTTCCTCCATGCATGTTTCTGTGTCCATGTTTTCCCTTTTTACATGGACACCAGTCATATTGGATTAGGGCCCACACTGATGGCCTCACTTTAACTTGTTCATGCCTTCAAAGACCCTATCTTCAAGTAAAGTCACATTCTCTACTGGGGGTGTGGACTTCCACATTTGAATGTTATGGGGACATAATTCAACTCATAACAGGGCAAGGACCTTCTTTTCTACCTCCCTCCTCAGTCCTTTTGTGCCTGTGGTAGTTGCACAGTAAAGGTTTGTAGATTTGAAAAGGAAATACCTTTTGGCTAATGTTATTTGTATATAATTTTTTATTCATTGTACCAGGAACTTCAGAGTCAGTATGGTTTAAAAAAACTTTTTTTTTTTCTTGGAAGCAGCTCCTTCTTGGAAAAATATTAGAGCTAGTATTTCTAGAGAAAAATACTAGTTTAGAAAGATTAGTTATTTTAGGCTAAGGCAGACCTGAGCTTCTTAATGAACTTGTGGACTCAAAAGGCATATGATCTGAGTGAAATGGTCTTGATTTTGTGTCAGTGGCTGAGAAGATGCTTTTAATCATGCATGAAAAAAATGTTTGTGATGAATTTCCATTGATCTGAAAATGTTTTAATGTTGCTAGTCCTCTTCAGGATTATGTAAGACTGTAGAGTTCTTAGAAGAGTATGGCCTCTCTTGCTTTTTCTCAAAGGCAAATATAATGTCAGGTGATTTTGCTGTTGTGTTATTGAAAAAATACCTCCTGAGTCACAGGAAGCATAAATTATTTTTAAAAGATTCACCATGTGTTAGAATGATTGTGTCATATATTAAATATATAAGGGATGACATTTAGACTATTATCATCTCGATGCATGTAAATATAGAATATACTTTTTGAAGTTAAATAGTTTTCTTCAAAACGAGAGATATTTCTCACCATTGCTTTTTGCTGAGTAAGTACCAGAATTAGAATCTTATGCCAAAAATATATTTGGAGTATACATTTGCACAGGAATTTGTTTTCTTTTTTCCAGATTTTTTAATAGAAAATCTTTAGGTATAAATTACATATGACAAATATAAAAAGTTTTATTTTTAATCAATTTTAATCAAGTGTAATTTATACGCAACAAAATTTATACATTTTAAGTAGATGAGTCAATCAATTTTGACAGATACACACATCAATATAACTACCACCCAAATTAAGATCTAGAACATTTCATCTTCCCAAAACGTTCCCTGTGCCTTTTTTGCAGTCGTTTTCTCCCCACCTCCACCTCCCACTCCAAGCAACTACTGATCTGATTCCTGTCACTATAGGATAGTTTAGACTGTTTTCGAATTTCACATAAATGGAGTCAGTACAGTGCATACTTTTTTTGTGTCCAGCTCCTTTTACTCAGCATAATGCCTATGAAATTCATCCATGTTGTTGAGTGTATCAGTAGTTCATTCCTTTTTATCACTCAGTTGTGTTATGTCATGTGCATATACCAACATTTTATTTGTTTACTTGCTGAACATTTGGGTTTTCAGCTTTTGACTATTTTCATTAAAGTTATTAACGTTTGTGTATTAGTCTTCTCACAGATCTATATTTTTATTTTCTTCAAACAATTAGGAGTGGAATTGCTGGATTATGTGGGTAAGTATGTATTAACTATATAAGAAACAGCCAGGCCAGGCACAGTGGCTCACACCTATAATCCCAGCACTTTGGGAGGCCAAGGTGAGAGGACTGCTTGAGCCCAGAAGCTTGAGACCAGCCTGGGTAATACAGTGAGACCCTGGCTCTAAGAAAAAAAAAAATAAAGATTAACCAGGTGTGGTGGCACAAGCCTATAGGCCTATAGCTACTCAGAAGGCTGAAGTGAAAGGATGGCTTGAGCCCCGGAGGTTGAGGCTACAGTGAGCCATAAATGCCCCTGCACTCCAGCCTGGGAGGCAGAACAAGACCCTGTCTCAAAAAAACAACAAAAAAGTAACAGCCAAAGTGGGTTTTGGAGTAGTTTACCCTCCCCTCCGCAGTATGTGAAAGCTGTAGTTGTTGCACATCCTTGCCGACTCTTTTCAGTCTTTTAAACTTTAGCTGTTATAGTTAATGTATAGTGTCATGTTTTATTTTTAATTTGCTTTTTCTTGATGACTAGTGATGTTTTCATGTGCCTATTGGCTATTCATTTACATATCTCTTTTGCCCATTTTAAGACTTGGATTACTTCTATTTTTCAGTTATAAGAATTCTTTACACCTTCTGAATAAAAATCCTTTGCCAGTTATAGGTATTGTGAACATTTACTCCCAGTGTATGGCTTGCCTTTTAAAAAGGTTATGGGGTAAAGAGTTTCTTCCATCCTGTCCCTTTTACTATTATAAAAATACCTGTCTTTGTCCTGTCTTAATGGTTTTTGTTCTGAATTTTATTTTTCCTGATAACAAGATTTGATCTCATACTTTCTTTTTATTTGTATTTACCTAATATATACCTCTAGGCAGTTGTTTTTCAGCCATCTTTTAAATTTGTAACCTTTCTGAATTACTTTGTTTTGAGTTGCAATCCTGTTTGTAGCATAGAATTTTTGGGTTTTTTTTTTTCCTGTGTGATCCAATCTGAATTTAATTTTCTTTTAATAGGTGAATTTAACCCTTTAATATGTCAGATACATTTGATATTAGTTTATATTATTTTGTGTTATACTTTCTATTTTTATATCTTTTAAATCTTTCACGATGTGATCTGTTTTCTTTGGATTTTTTTTTGTTTGGTTTTGTTCTAGTGGTTGGTTTTAGAATTATAATTTCAAATAATGCCCTTAGTCTTCTAAGAAAGTAGTGATTGTTCCCTACTGTGAGTACTGATAAAATTAATGAGTTTCATAGTAAGTCTAATATGGAGACATTAAAGCCAGGTTACCTTGTCTGTCCTACTCAGTCAAGAATCCTGTTTCATTCTGTCTTCAGAGGAGAGAATGAATTACTCAGCTTGGAACTCATCAGTGTTATTATTACCAATGAGTTCACTGTCAGAGGAGGACTTGTGAGTTTTCCCAGAGGATATTGTCCGCCTTTAACAAGGCTCTTTTTGTCTATGAGTTTCTGAAGTCAGTATAGATCATGAAATTGGTTAGCTGACATTTGTTTGTTCACAGTGGAACATTAGTTCAGAATCTCTGTTGGTGGTCTGTTATATGGTGCCAGAGAGTCACCAGTTTTATTTCCAAGTAGACATTAAAAGATATTATTGGTTCTGACGTTCCCTTGTTTTAGTGTGGGCTCAACACTTGCCGAGAGAGCATTTAATTTTTCAAAAGCAATATAGTAGGCAACAGAGAGCCTTGTTACATGTGAAAAGGATTTTTTTTTTTTTTTTTAAATTAGAAGCTTTAATTTAAAACAGTCTAGCTTGGCATGCCCTATGTAATGACTGAGAGACCGAGATGACTGTCCTGTTGTTAGTCCCACCAACAAGGGCAGAAGGGAAGTTGCCACCCTGGGAGGAGCACATCTTCTGTTCAGGCTCCTCTCCATTCACGAGGCTTCAGCCCCATAGCACAAATAGCCTCTGTAGCGAGTGGTCAAGGGAATGTGGTTTTATAATTTTTTAGACCTGGGTCAATTATATAATCATAGATAACTTAATTTTTTTGATGCAATGGTATTTACTGTCCACCTCTACTAAAGCAGCTGAATCATAGACTACCATTGGATACTTGTCTTTGGAGCAGATTTCCATCCATTTTTACTCCAGTCCTATGGTGGCTACTGGTATTGTTCTTGTTGCCTGCTGTTCTCATTCTGCAGTTTGCCTGTGACTTACCCCGGGAAACCTGTTGAAAATGCTCGCTCTCCTCTAACTTCCTGCTGAATTCAGATTTTGCACCTTTGGAGTTGGAATCTGTACTTCCAGTGTGCTTTGCAGGTGATTCTGATGCCAGTGTCCCACAGACTACAGTTTGAGGAAATCAAGACTGACAGTCTTGTAAGGTTTATTACCCTTTAATTTTTCAAAAACATACCTTCAGCAACAGAGAGGCATGTTACGTATGAAAAGGTTAAAGTAGAAATTTTTGTAAAATCTGTTTGACAGAATTCTGGTAGGATGTTTTGCGTGTGTGCAGAATTTCAAATAGACTTTTTTTTTTTTCTTTTTTTTGAGGAGTCTCACTCTGTTGCCCAGGCTAGAGTGTGGTGGTACAATCTTGGCTCACTATAACCTCCACCTTCCAGGTTCAAGCGATTCTCCTGCCTCAGCCTTCCAGGTAGCTGGGATTACAGGTGCCCACCACCACACTTGGCTAATTTTTGTATTTTTAGTAGAGACAGGGTTTCACCATGTTGGCCAGGCTGGACTGGAACTCCTGACCTCAGGCGATCCGCCCGCCTCAGCCTCCCAAAGGGCTGAGATTACAGGCGTGAGCCACCACGTCTGGCCCAAATAGACTTTTGTTTCAGAGATACGTGATTTGAATTTACCATAATGTTCTTTAATTAAGAAATCTAGGAAAATAGGAGATTTTATAACTTCATCCAGTTTGAAAAAATATTTGTGTGAAGATGGTTTAATATACAGATTGCAGAACGATGAATTTAACATTCTTGTAACACTTCCAGGAAAGCCTCAAGGATAAGTGACAAGTCCATTTTTATCAAACTTAATGGGTTTCTAAATCCTTATCTGCTTATCAAACAAAATTTTAATTAGAACTATAATTGAGTAACCAGCTGCCTCTTGTGTTCACTCTAGGAACTTGTCTAAAAACATTGTGGAGCTCATGTAAGGTCACGCCTTTTTGAGTTGTTAAATAACTTTATTGCAGACTTCTAAAAATCCAGGTATTAAGGAAGTCTACAGGAAGATAAAGATTGATAAGAACTTTGCAGTAGTTAGTCTGATACTCTCTCTCTAGTGGATTAAGGTAGAAAAATCCTTCTTCAGCACCACAGATGGGAGAATATCCTCCCTCTTAGGTTTCTTCCTGAGTCAGCTTATGCCTGCCTAGGCTTGTAGTAGAATAGATAAAGCCTTTGGAGCTAGCTACTCTTTTTTTTTTTTTTTTTGAGACGGAGTCTCTCTCTGCCGCCCAGGCTGGAGTGCAGTGGCCGGATCTCAGCTCACTGCAAGCTCTGCCTCCCTGGTTCACGCCATTCTCCTGCCTCAGCCTCCCGAGTAGCTGGGACTACAGGCGCCCGCCACCGCGCCCGGCTAGTTTTTTGTATTTTTTAGTAGAGACGGGGTTTCACCATGTTAGCCAGGATGGTCTCGATCTCCTGACCTCGTGATCCGCCCGTCTTGGCCTCCCAAGGTACTGGGATTACAGGCTTGAGCCACCGTGCCTGGCCTGGAGCTAGCTACTCTTGATTTGAATATCTATTAATCTGTTATATCTTCATGACTTTGGACATTGTACTTAATGTCTCAAGCTCAATTTACTCATTTTTAAAATGGGAATAATGCTGCCCACAGCAAGCAGAGCTGTAGTTCTGGAGCTTGTACTCATTCATTCCTTTATTGAGCAATACTCTCTAGGTTGAGTACCTGTTTTATGCCAGGCACTGTTCCAGGCATGGAATACAGCAGAAATAACACTGACAAAAGTCCCCATCCTCATGGATTCTAGTGAGCAGTCATTTCACATGAGGTGATTGGGGAAGGTTTCACTGATATGATGACTTTTGAATGGAGACCTGAGGGAGGTGAGGGGGTCAGATCACCATAAAAAATTACTTTTTAACATTATTATTATTTTTCTTTACTATTTTCTGCTTAACCCTACTAGAAAGTAAGCTCTATGACAGTGGTGGGCAGGGGGTGGTATTCATTTTGTTAGATAATTTTAAATGTGCTCTGTTGTATTAGTTTGTTCTTGCGCTGCTATAAAGAACTACCTGAGACTGGGTAATTTATAAAGAAAAGAAGTTTAATTGGTTCAGGGTTCCACAGACTGTACAGGAATCGTGGCTGGGGAGGCCTCAGGAAACTTACAATCATGGCAGAAGTTGAAGGGGAAGTAGGCAAGTCCTACATGACTGGAGCAAGAGGAAGAGAGAGGGGGAGTTGCCACACACTTTCAAACAAGCAGATCTCATGAGAACTCACTGTCACAAGAAGAGCAAGGGGGAAGTTCACTCCCATGATCCAGTCACCTCCCACCAGGTCCCTGCTCCAGCGCTGGGGATTACAATTTGATATCAGATTTGGGCAGGGACACAAATCCCAATCATATCATATCAAGCACTTTTCCTGATCACAGGAATGGGGAGCTATTGAAGGAGTCAGGGCAAGTGCAGTGTCTTCATCTTTAGTGCTCTCTCTGACAGCAGTGTGGTGCAAGGGCTTGAGGGGTAACGTGCAGTAGGCACTCCATAAATGTCTGCTAAGCATTTTTAAAAGTGGTCATTCTGCCATTCACTATGAGCCATAAGAGTGGCTGGTAGAAATGCCTGTGAATGTTTAAAAACGTTATGTAGACTCTATTTCAGAATTGTGTTGACTAATGAAAAATGCCAGTTTTCCCCACCCCACACCTATCTTTCAACTGCTTTATATTTATTTCTTTATTAAGTAGAACATTCCTCAGTAAACTTTTATTTAGAGAAATTCCTCTTTATGATTTATTTGTTCTAAAGGTCGATTCTTAACTTACAAGAAAACTTGTTGAAGTGCTCTAAGTGGAAGTTTTTTTTTAAAATTTCTCTCCCGTGTCTAACTTTTATGATAGTATCTGACAACTATCTTTTTTGTTTTTGCAGAGATTGGATTTTGCTATTTTGCCAGGCTGGTCTCAAACTCCTGGCCTCAAGCGATCCTCCTGCCTCAGCCTCCTGAGTAGCTGTGATTATGGGTGTGAGCCACTGTGCCTGTCTAACACCTTTTTTGAGAAACTTTTATTTTTTTTACATATTTATTCTTGATTCATAATATTTATACATATTTATGGGGTACGTGTGATATTTTCATTTATGTATACCATGTATAATTATAAAATCAGGTGTTTAGGATACCTGTCACCTCAGACACAACATTTCTTTATGTCAGACATTTAATGTCTTCTAGCTATTTTGAAATGTATAATAAATTATTGATAACTATACTCCTACCCTACTGTGCTATAAAACACTAGAACTTATTCCTTCTATCTAACTGTATGTTTGTACCTATTAACCAGCCTCTCATTACCTCCCTCCCCAAAGCTCTGGTAACCATTATTCTACCTCTGTGAGATCAACTTTTTTAGCTCCTACATTTGAGTGAGAACATGTGACATTCGTCTTTTGGTGACTGGCTTATTTTACCTAACATAATGACCTCAGTTCCATCCATGTTACTGCAAAGACAGGGTTTCATTTTTGGGGGGTGCTGAATAGTATTCCATTGTGTGCATTTGCCACATTTTCATTATCCATTCATCCACTGATGGACACTTAAGCTGAATCCATCACTTGGCTATTGGGAATAGTGCTGCAATAAATGTGAGAAGCAGATATCTTTTTGACATAACGAGTTTGTTTCCTTTGGATGTATACCCAGTAGTGAGATTGCTGGATCATCTAGTAGTTCTAATTTTATTATAAAAATTTCTTTTAAGAAAGGGCATCTTGCCTTGTCACCCAGGCTGGAATGCCATGACATAATCATAGCTCGCTGCAGCCTGGAGCTCCTTGGTTCAAGAGATCCTTCCCACCTCAGCCTCCTGAGTAGCTGGGACTACAAGTGCACTGCACCATGCCCAGCTAATTTATATTATTGTTTTCGAGACAGGCTATGTTGGTTAGGCTAGTCTCAAACTCCTGGCCTCAAGCTTTAGCTTCCCAAGTAGTTGAGACTATAGGTGTGAGCCATCCTGCCCAGCCAGTAGGTCTATTTTAAGTTTTCAAAGAACCTCCATACTATTTTCTATAAGGGTTGTCTTAGTTTACATTCCCACCAACAGTATGTAAGAGTTCGTGCCTCTCCATGTCCTGACCAACACTTTTTGTCTTTGTGACAATAGCCATTCTAACAGGAGTGAGGTAGATATCTAATTGTGGTTTTGATTTGTATTTTCCTGATGATTAACGTGAACATTTTTTTTTGTTTTATATCTATTGGCCATTCATTGAGGTCCTTTGCCCATTTTTAAATCTGGTTATTTGTGTTTTTGGTATTGAGTTGTTTGAGTTTCCTGTATCAAAATACTTCTAAATTCAGCGTGATGATGGAACATTGGTAGTTGCTTATGAGATAAAACAGACTCTTGGGTTAAAGTAAAAAGTAAAAGTTTCGGAAGTAATTTAATTTTAGGAGAAGTCATTAAAATTGGAATCATTTGTGTTTTATTTGAAAAAATTAAAATATGTTACAAATGTAAGAAACAAATGTAATACAGATATAGAAGAAGGCTGCTGAAACCACCATCTAGTCCAGGATATAGAGTTTTGGCAGTCACTCTAGAAGCTCTCTCTGCCTCCTCGCTGCCATAGCCCTCAGAGGAACCATGACTTTGTCATTGTTGTCACCTTCTTAATTTGTCATTGTTATCACCTTCTTAATTTCCTTTGTAGTTTTGTCACCCAAGTATGTATCCTTATGGTTTAATTTTGCCAGTTTATTTTTTAAATGTCTTCAAAATTTTTAAAATTTGTATTTTTAGAGACAAGGATTTTGCTTTGTTTCGCAGGTGAGCTGGGAACTCCTGGGCTCAAGTGATCCCCCTCCTCAGCTCCCTGAGTAGCTGGGACTACAGGTGCATATCACTGTGCCCGCCTTTTTATAAAAATACCTTTTAAAATCTTCTTGACCTCTTTTTATTCCTAACCCCTCCTTTGGTTTTTTTTGTGTTTTTTTTTGAAGAAACTCAGTTGCTTTTCTTGTGGTGTTTTCCCGAAGTCTGGATTTTGCTGATTACATCTCCATAGAGTTTAAAATATTCCTCTGTATTTTCTGTAAATTGGTAGTTGAATTGAGAGGCTTGGTAAAATTCAGGATTTTTTTTTTTTCCTGAAAGAGGAAGAGAACTTCATAGGTTCTATTTTTTCATTAGGAGGCATATAATTATCTCTCTTCTTGTGAATTGAGTAGTCATTGATACTCAGTAGTGATGAACAAGTCTTGCTTTTTAAAGTGTCGTTATGAACCCAAGGATTTAAACATATCTATGTGTTTTAGCTTCATTGCAGTTGTTATTCTTCCCAGTGCTCAAAATGGCCTGTTACTGGGCAAAGAGAGTCTCTTCAAGTTGACTTCTGTGTCATTTTGCCATGATGCTAGTAATCTTTAGTAGCTTTTTGGTGTAACAAGATAGTCTAGGCTCATCTTAAACATTTTCAGTCCCAGACCTGGAGTTAGTCATTTCTCCAGTAATCCCTCCCTAGTTTCTTTTAGTAGAAAATTGTATTTCTTTTTCTTTTCTTTCTTTCGTTTTTTTTGAGATGGAATCTTACTCTGTCACCAGGCTGGAGTGCAGTGGCGCCATCTCGGCTCAGTGCAACCTCCGCCTCCCGGGTTCAAGCAATTCTCCTGCCTCAGCTGCCTGAATAGCTGGGACTGCAGGCGCGTGCCACCACACCCAGCTAATTTTTATATTTTTAGTAGAGACGGGGTTTCACCATGTTGGCCAGGAAGGTCTTGATCTCTTGTCCTCGTGATCCGCACGCCTCAGCCTCCCAAAGTGCTGGGATTACAGGCGTGAGCCACCACTTCTGGCCCAAATAGACTTTTGTTTCAGAGATATACCACTGCTCCCAGCCCGGCCAGGAAATGGTATTTCTAAACCACAGCCTGTGCAACTAGGGAGTCTATTTATTGGATAGGTCAGACTATATTAAGAACTCATTAAAAAATACTTCTAGGCTGGGCACGGTGGCTCAAGCCTGTAGTCCCAGCACTTTGGGAGGCCGAGACGGGCGGATCACGAGGTCAAGGATTGAGACCATCCTGGCTAACCCGGTGAAACCCCGTCTCTACTAAAAAACACACAAAAAAACTAGCCAGGCGAGGTGGTGGGCACCTGTAGTCCCTGCTACTCAGGAGGCTGAGGCAGGAGAATGGCGTAAACCCGGGAGGCGGAGCTTGCAGTGACCTGAGATCCGGCCACTGCACTCCAGCCTGGGCGACAGAGCAAGACTCTGTCTCAAAAAAAAAAAAAAAAAAAAATTCCTTCTAATTCAAATTCAGGGCTAAAGAGTTTTTTACTTAACTTTTACAGTCTAACATCTATATCTCCTTTTCCCAACCATGTTGAAAAGCCTGGTTCTTATGTAAGTACTCTGATTTTCTCATTTCAAATATCAGGTATTTAATTTGCTTTATCCCACATTACTGAATCTATATTATTAAAATTATATATTATAAAATGCCGTTCCTTTGGGTCTTCCATTTCTTCCCCATTTATTTCACAGTTGTAATATATCTGCATCGTCAGAGCCTATAGCCATTAGGTACTATACCGTCTTTCTTATAGCCTCCATTGAGTCTTAGTTCTCTAAGCAAATATGTAGTATATGCTCACCGCCAATTCTTATATCCATGTCTTTCTAGTCATTTTGGGTGTCTGAAATTTATTCTGTAGCATAGTTGTTCTTACACCTTAGTGTGCATCGGAATTACCTGGCAGGCTTGTTAAAGCACCGAGTACTGGGCCTCACCGGCAGATTGTCTGGCTCAGTACATGTGGGATGGGGCCTGAGAATCTGTGTTTCTAACAAGTCCCCAGGTGGTGGTGATGCTACTGGTCTGGTGACCATACTTTGGTTATAGCCGTCTGTGGCCTTTATACATGGAAGATTGGCTAAGTGTAAAATTCTTTACTTACAGTTTATTTCTTTGAGTATCTTAAATATGTTACTCTATTGTCTGTAGCATAAAACATTGCTGTTAAAGTTTGGCAACTCTGTTTTTCTTTCTTTTATAAACAACTTGTCATTTTGGCTGGAAATAATTTTACTAGATTACTTATTGTGGTGGTCATTATGGGTTGATTTCCCCAGGTATGTGATGTGTTTTTTAAATATATAGTGTCAAGTTATTTTTCTGTTTCTTTGCTTTGCCCTCTTTGGCAAGTTTGTACCTTGGGAGCACCTTTTATAAACGTTTTAGATCTTCTTTGCCAACCTTTTCCATTTGTTACTTTCTTCCAATCTTTTAGATCTCCTTTTTCATTTCTTTTTGACTTTGAAAAAATTTCCCCCTTTCATTTCCTGCTTCTTATCTTTATTATCTGTAGTATCTATTCAGTTGTGTTCCTTCTAGTCTGTCCTTCATTGTGAGTTTTTCTTTTGTCTCTAATTCCTGAGTTCTGCCCATTCATTTCTGAGTTTTTCTAAGTCCAATTGTTTTCTTAATAATTTTTTTAACTTGTTAGGGTTTTCATGTTTTATGGAGATGTCTAACATTCTATTGTCTGTAGAGATGTTATTGTGCTTATTCTCTTATTTCTTATCATAACTTTGGACAGGATTTGAGTTTGGTCCTTTTCTATTACTCATTTTTATGCAAATTCATTTTCCCAAACTTTTAGAGGAGGCGTAGGTTCAAAATAGCTTTTCTGACATCATAGTTCTGGTAGTGGTTTTTAACTCAAAGTATTATTTATAAACAATTCATTCATTTTTAAGTGTACAGATTACACAACTGTAGTGTAAGTGGTAGTTTTACACAATTTTGTAACCACTATCACAGTCAAGATGTGGAAGAATACTTTTACCCTCAAACTTTCTCATGTGCTTTTGCAGTTGGTTCCCTCCCTTCCCTTCACATCTGGCCCTAGGCAATTATTAATTTTCCACCAGTATATTTTACCTTTTACAGAATTTCAAATACAGGATATCTTACAGTATATATTAACATTTTTTTGGCTTGATTTCTTTCACAAAATAAGGTATTTTTGAGATTCATTCATTTTGCTGCATACTGTTCAGTATTTGCAAATGTGACAGCTCATTTTCTCCTGGCTCTGTTCTGTAGTACTTTTGTCTTTTTAACAATTACCCTATTATCCCTTTTCTCCTCATTTTAGATTCTGTTCATAGGAGTTTTTCCTCAGTGTAAGATTTGTCCTAAAAAAGTGCTTTGCACCATTGGTTTTGTGAGTTCATAGGGCCTAGAGTTCTCAAGCCCCTTCAGGCCTTACTGTGGACTCCTTGTAGTCACTATTATCAAATGTACAACCTGCACTCCCAATTTCAGCTCCTCAAAATATCCTACTATACTTTCCAGTGAGTACCTGGTTGCTGTTTTGTGTTGTTCCTGTTTTCCGATTGTTAGAGTTCTGTTGCTTCTGTCTGCTGCTTCTCACATGGTTGCTGATAGCATTTATGTCCTATTGTTCATCCCACCTGCTTGCATTTCAGGGTTCTTAATATCTTGAGATGCAGTCATAATGTAGTACATGTTATCTGTGGGTTTTAGTTTGGTTATTCTTTGTTTTTATGGCAGGATTTAGGGAGACAAAAACTGCTTGAATCTAACAAAAAATTATTTCAGTAAAATATTATATCAAGAAAAATACCAAAAAATTACAAATATGTGTTACATTGATGAAATGATACATTTATTTCTACTTTTCATGATGTTGAGGGAGGGAGTGTTCTGCTTTTGTGATGGGGTGTAGCCGTTTGTGTTTATGGATTTTCTGTATCTTTTACATATGTCTACCACATTATTGTCTGTTGTCTTAGATTGTAAACTAAGAAAGAGTGATTGATGCGTGGCATATGCCCATGAGAATTTGTTTAACTGTTTTTGTGAAGTAAAAACAAATATATACACTATAGATTTTCTGTCATAAATCCTTCTTTCTGAATTTTAACCTAGTTGTTAAGCAAAATAGGTAATAAAGTTTCACTATTGTTTATTTATTATAGGGCATTGTAATTGAACTTTTAAATCAACTCATACGATCTCCTTGCTCAGGAAGGAAAATGATAAAAATAGAAAAAAGCTTGCTTTATTTTTGTGCTGGGGATGGTTTCAAATCTTTTTTCGGTTTTCTGTAGAGACCAAGAAAGTGTTCTGCATAGGGAGCCAAAGAAAAAAATATTGAGAAACTTTCTAAATTATCTTAACTCAGTTGTTTATAGTATAGCTTTACAGACAACTTTTTATGTACTTAGATCATTAGATATACCTACATCAATATACATAAGATAAGCTTCCAAAGGAAATACCCTTTGCTTTGGGAATACTCTTTGTAAATACTCTTTCCTATCATCTACTAATTTTCATTATAGCACCAGTCTTTTATTTGTATAGGTCAGTGGTTCTTTAACTTTAATGTGCAATAGAGTCCCCTGATGCTGGGCCCCTCCCAACACCTGTTTCTGTTTCAGATAAAGACAAGAGAGAGGTATGTGTACATATCTAAGAGTGAGCACAACCAAAGCTATATAAAACCTTCATGGGGAAAATTACAGAACATTACTGTTGGATATAATAGACATGAATAGAGGAATATACCAGCTTTGATAATGTGATATCTCTAAGACGTTATTTCTCTCTAAATTAATTCATTACATATCAAATCAAAATACCAATAAGGGCTGGGTGCAATGGCTGATGCCCATAATCCCAGCACTTTGGGAGGCCGAGTGAGCAGACCGCTTGAGTCCAGGAGTTTGACAGCAGCCTGAGCAACATGGCGAAACCCCGTATCTACTAAAAATAGAAAAAAATTAGCTGGGCATGGTAATACATACCTGTAGTCTTAGCTCCTTGGGACTGATGAGGGAGGATTGCTTCACCCTGGGAAGTCGATGATGCTGCAGTAAGTCCTGATCGTACCATTACCACTGCACTCCAGCCTAGGCGACAGAGTGAAACTCTGTCTAAAAATAAATAAATAAAATAAAATAAAATAATCACAGCAAGTTTCTTGTGAAGACAGAAGATAAGTGAACCTAAAATTTACAAAGAAAATCAAAGGTCCAGGAGTAGCCAAGACAATCTTGAAGAGCAAGGTAGGGGCCTTGCCACTTTAGCTATAGATGCCAAGCCCTGGAAATTAAGAGACTGTGGTCCTGATTCAGAGATAGACAAAAAGATCAGTGGAACAGCATGGAGAAGCCAAAGACATATATAGAAATGCAATATGCAGTGAAAGTAACATTATAAATCAGCAGAGACATATGGATGCTCTCTAATTGCTACTTTGATCATTAGTTATATGGAAAATGTAATTGTATTTATAACTTCACACTATCCACAAAGATAAATTCTGGTTAATAAATTCAGAAAGCAGATCTTAAATTTATTAGAAAATATAATAACAAAATACTTAACTGCGGTTAAAATTTAAAAAGTACATATATCTTCATGTATAAATCTTAGAAATAGTGTAACATTGAGTCAATTTGTATGGTTAAGATAAAGTACCACTCATACAAAATGAAAAGCATGAAATGATAGTTTTTTATAAAAAATGAAAACATGGTAATATACATCACATTCAAGATAATGTTTGCATCTTTTCTTTTACTAATTTTTTAAAAAAATTTGAGGCAGAGTTTCACTCTTACCCAGGCTGGAGTGCAGTGGTGTGATCACAGCTCACTGCAGCCTTGACCCCCCAGGCTCAAGTGATCCTCCCATGTCAGCCTTCCAAGTAGCTGGGACTATAGGCATGTGCTACCATGCCTGGCTGATTTTTGTGTTTTTTGTAGAGAGAGCCATGTTGCCCAGGCTGGTCTTAAACTCCTGAGCTCAAGCAGTCCTCTTGCCTTGGCCTCCCAAAGTGCTGGGATTACAGGTGTTGAGCCACTGTGCCTAGCCAGCGTTTCCTTCTGGAAATCGTAGAGGGATGTGATTAGGGAGGGATATGTGCAGGCTACAACTGTAACTAAAGTTTTATATTTTTAAATAAAAATGTTTTAAAGCAACATGTGACGAAACATTAACACCAAATGAATATCAAACAACAAAGAAATAGTTGAAGAAATTGTGGCATCTATATACTATGAAATATTTTTCAGCCATTAAAAAGAAGGAGTTGTAGCTAGGTCATTTTTATAGAGGGACTTTCAAGAATTATTAAGTGAAGAGAACAGGACACAGAAATATGTTTATAAAATCATCTCAGTTTTTTAATATAGTAACATAATATATAATGAGCATATATTAGATATGCTTGTGTATGACCAAAATATGAACATGAAAAAATATGGAGAGATTCATTCTAGGCTGTTAACATGAGAGATAACAGTCATGGGAGTGAGGTGCTAAAGAAAGAAGAGAAGGATGAAGGAGTAGGGAGTCAAGAAAAATAGGAAACGAAAATGCACTAACCCAGCATAATATGATTTTGTTTATGTACTCAGGCAAATTTTTATACATATTTTTAGAAGGACTGTAGAATCACTTTAAAGAGTGAGAGTTAACCTAATTTACTATATTTGACTGGAGACTGTGATAGAAACAGATTTAGCAGAAAGTCCCTCAAAGAAAGAGTTACTCAGTGCCGTATTCTGTGGCTAGAGTATTTAAACAAATAACGTAATCAAATCGAAATGATGCTTTTCAGTTTTTCTCCCTTCATATTTAGTAACATAATGGACCCTAATTTCAATGAGTTTTTCTTTTTAAATAATGATAAAGAACTCACAATGTGCTAGGTGATATAAAATAGCAGTTAATAAAAAGTATTCATTTTAATATTTTATGAAATAGAGCTTTTTGGCAGAGAAACTTTAGCTCTTTCTTTCTCTTTCTTCAACTTGGGAAAGAATAAGGAATAAATATCTTTTTTCCAAGACCTAAATACCAGCATTTCATGATAATAGACAAGTTATCTTTGAAATTTTCCTTTTTTCTTTCAGTGTGCAGGATGACAGAATTCGAGTTGAAAGGATGGATAACATTTATTTTGAATACAGCCACGCTTTCCAGGCAGTTACAGAGTTTTATGCAAAAGACACAGTTGACATCAAAGGTAAATATTTTCCCTGTAGGTCCTGAAGTTGAACTGATTGGAAATTTGGATAAAGGCATGAGTATGATTCTCAATTTAATGACGTCTAGGTTGTTACTATAAATATGTGGGAGAAGAAGATCTCACTGTTGTTGTGCTCATCAGAAACTATTGCACTGCAGTCCCAGCTACTGGTTAGGCTGAGGCAGGGGAGGATCACCTGAGCCCAGGAGTTTGAGGCTGCAGTGAGCTGTTATCACGCCATTGTAGTCCAGCCTGGAGTGAGACCCTGTCTCCTAAAAACAAAAAGAACCATTGCAGCTTTTTAAAAAATTATGACCAGCTAATAACTTGATGGTTTTGACATATTCATTACAGTAGAAGGAGTTTTTGACCATCTTTCCTTTTTGCTTATCTTTAAAGATGGCTTATTAGTATCTTTGTATTTTGTAGACTGTTTGGATGATAAATATTCTGATGAAGACTAGCATTTTGAAATGTTGATTGCCAAAATTAAAACACCAGAATGTTAGTGACAGGGTTGAAATATGTTAGGTAATCATTATTTGTCTAATTCACATGTCCACAGTCAGGCATTAATGCTTACTTTCATTTGTACCTCACATTCCTGCCAGTCCAGCTTATGTTAGGGTCCATTTTGTGGATGGTGAGGTGAATAGACATTTTCCCCCTTGGCATAAACTTGGCTTCACTCTGATCTTCATCAGACCCCATATGGAGGAAATTTATCCCTGTCACATGCTAGAGAGCGTTCGTCATCAGCTCCCGATCACTGCTCCATTTAAACATCAGTATCTGGTTAGCATTTCCTTGCATCTAGGCATCAGTGTCTTGTTAACATGTCTCTTAATTTCATGATGCCTTCGTCAAATTGAATCAAGTGTCTGAGCATGTATCCTACTTCTTTTTATTTTTTTCGATAAGGTCTCACTCTGTCACCCTGGCTGGAGTGCAGTGGCGTGATCTCAGCCCACTGCAACCTCTGCCTCTTGGACTCAAGCAATCCTCCCACCTCAGCCTCCCAAGTAGCTGGGACTACAGGCATGCACCACCACACCCAGCTAATTTTTGTATTTTTTTTATAGAGGTGGGGTTTTGTCATGTTCCCTAGGCTGGTCTTGAACTCCTGGGCTCAAGCGATCCTCCCACCTCAGCCTGCCAAAGTTGCTGGGATTACAGGCATGAGCCACAATGCCCAACAAAGTGTACCCCACTTCTAACACCAGTATTCAGTATTACCAGGGGGTCATCTTATGTTCAGCTAAAGACCTGATTAAATCCCAAGACTATGATGACCCATTCGTGGTATCAGATTTACTTAAAAGACATGGGCCAGAAAACACACCTTGCAAGTGGAGCTTGTGTTCCCCTTAGTGGGATAGTCCTCACAGCAGTCTTTGTGGCAGTGCCCTGGAGAGTAGTATGAAGGAGGGAGACTCACATCGAGTGAGCATAAGCGCCACCCTGGCTTAGAAGCTCCATGCCCTTGAGGAGACCGTATTTCTTGCTGCAGTCTCTGCAGAAGACATGCCCGGTTGCAAAAGTCAGTGCACTGAGAGAAGGCCAAAGCTCTGAAGTCAGGTATTTATAATTCTTCTCAGTCCAGATATAATGTACTGATATTTGGTCATTTTTACCACAGGCAGTGCTACTTCTAACACATTGATACACCATCTTAATCACATTTTCTGGGGAACAAAGCTGAAAGTTAAAAGAAAATAAAATTCTCAGTGGAACGGAAAGGTGTTGTTAGCACTTCATTTACACTCTGGTTTTATAAACACCTGTAGTTAAAATTAATAAGATATTTTATATTACTGATTTGTAGAGAACATCTTGTAATATATTATATTTTTACTTTTAAAAGTAATTAATGCTTATTGCAAGAAAGTCAAACAACATAGTCGTATATAAAGAAAAAAGTAAAGTGCCTGCCCTCAAACTTGTCCTCTGCCCTTGCCGCTTATATGTCGGAGGGATTATCATTAAAATTTGGCATATATCCTTGTGTAAAAATCCACACATCCACACATAAATGTACACACATAGTTCTCTGTATTTGTTTATCATAGCTGGGATTTATTCGTTCAGCTAATTTTTTTGAATGCTTATTTTATATGTGAGGCATTGGGCATACAATAAGGAATAAAACAAACAAAAATTCCTGCTCTTTTGGAGTTTACATTCTAATGGTGAGAGATGGACAATAAAGTAAACTAGTGTGTTAGAAGGTGATATATGCTATGAAAAAAATAAGGCAGGGGAGTGGGTTGAACTTTTAAATAGGATGGTGAAGAAAGGCCTTACTGAGAAACGGCACTTGAACGAAGATTTGAATAGAGACTGAAGGAGTTAAGGGAAAAAGCCACATAGATGTGAAGAAACAGTATTTCAAGCGGAGACAACAGTAAGCACAAAATATCTTAAGGTAGGAGGGTGCTTGGCATGTTTAAGGAATAGCAAGTAGTCTGTGTGCTGGAGCAGAGTAACTGATGGGGAGAACATTAGGAGGTGAGCTCAGAAATAAGAGATGGCAGGCAGATTGTGTAGGGTCACTGTAAGGACTTTGGCTTCTACTCTCAATGAGTTGGGGGATGTTGGATGACTTTGGGGCAAAATAGTCTAATGATCTGATATACATTTTAAAAAGAATTACTCTGGCTGCTCTGTTAAGAATACCCTGTAGGGTGCAAGGATGAAGCAGTGAGACCAGATGGAAAGCTGTTGCAGTGTTTGTGGTGAGACATGAAAATGATCAGACAACTTTTTTCCCCCACTTAGCAACATGTTATAGATGGCCTTCTATATCAGTGCAGATAACTGGAAGTCATTCCATTTAGTTGGTACATAATAACCAGGATTTACCAAGCTTTACTTAAGTACCATGCTGTTAATGTTGATTTAGGTGGCCTCTAGTTTTTTTAATACTCCAAAAGATTTTTCAAGTCACCTTCTTGTACACACATCCTCGACATGCAGTTTGGAGTATTTCTAGGCAAAAGGGATGGACATTTTATGTTTTGAAAAAATATCCTGTTCTCCAAAAAAGGTTCATTCCACCATCAGAAAAATGCCCTTTTTTTCCATGCCCTGGGTATTAGTAATGATTTACATTTTTCCAAAGGTCAATTTTAGGAGATATTGTCTAAATTACTATTTCAATAACCATAAAGTTTTACTTAAAATTTGTGTTTCATAATGGTAATAAGTTAATGATTCTATTTATTACATTTTTGAATTTGATTAATTAAAATTTTTTTTTAATAACAAGTTAATATATTCTGTTTTCTAGGTTCTCAAATTATTTCTGGCATTGTTAACTTAGAGAAGCCTGTGATTTGCTCTTTGGCTGCCATCATAAAATACCTCAAAGAATTCAACTTGGAAAAAATGCTCTCCAAACCTGAGTGAGTGATTCCTCCAAAATTACAAAAAGGGGGAGGCTATATTATGAACATTTCTTAAATTGAATTTGGTAGTACTATACTTAGAGAAGCTTGCCTGCTATTGATAGAATACTAGGGTGCAAGGATGAGCTGTTTGGTATTGTTGCTGAAGAATATTAAAAATATATTGATAGAATTCTGGCAAATAAATTGTATTCATGGTAGCTATTTGATATATTATAGTTTTGACTACAAAACTGTGCTTTATACTAACTGGATCCAGAAATAGTATTAAAAAGCATTCATAAAATTTTACCACCTTTCTTATTCTTGGTTTCATTTCTTATTTCATAGACCATAAAGTTAGAGAGAAAAGGGCCAGCTGCTAACACAGCTTTTTACAAGAGTGATTAACTGTGGATTTTGGAAATTTAAAAGCTCACAATTGACATTCTAGGAAAATACTTGTTTAATAACCAGTGGAACAGAAAAAAGTAGTAGGATACTTTTCTTGTCTTTTTACATTCCGCCTTCACCAGCCACTTGTCTTTGGCTCTGTCAAGAATCACCCTCCATTATATTGATCCGGGATACATCAGCTCTGTCCCATTCTAGAAGGTGGGAGGGGAGATAGGTGCTATCTCAGCAAAATGACAGAATATAAATTAACTAGGAAACAAGGAAGTGGTGCTGGTTCAAGGTTGCTGGAGAGAGTTGAAGAAAGGCAGGTTCCTTGGGGTTCTTTTTGTAATGTCTTTGATGTGTGTTCTCCCGTGTGGTACTAGAACAGAGTATCATTTCTCTGGAAACAATTTTATCCTATTTAAAAGCAATCTAAATGCCCATCAGGGATCTTTGTGCTATATTCATGCAATGTAATGTTATACAGCAGTGAAAATGAATGAACTAGAGCTATTAATATATGACCAATACTTAAAAATTTCATGAACAGTATATTAAGCCAAAAATAAAGTTGCTGAAGGCCACACAGTACCTACCATTATATGAAGTTAGAAACATGTGAAATCGTACTCTATACTGCTTAAGAATATATATGTACTTAGGGAATAAGTGAAAACATGCAGGGGAGTGACAGAAAATTCAGAAGCAGGGTTTCTTCCAGGAGGAAGAAGGGAAAGGAGTAAAGATTGGGGATGGATGTGGCATAGTGGAGTTCAACTGATGTTTCATTTCTGAACCTGGGTATTGCATTAATCTGGACATTTTTTAGTGTGGCCAAAATGTTTTATTTTAAAACGTGTCAGCCCGGCATTATACCCTCATTGGATTCTACTTTAAGCTCCAAAAATAAACTTATTAAAGAGATCAGTCTATATGGTTGGCTGTGTTGGGGCTTCTTAAAAAAGGGGTGACAAGCTACCTACCAGTTTGACTTGTTAATGATAGGGACCCTGTAAGTGAGGTAGAATTAGTGATAAATAGCTTGCCCATTAAGACTTGTGTTTCTGTTCTATATCACCAAGCAAAGAAGTATTAATGTTGGAGTAAGGAAACTAACTTAAAAATCAGGCCCTGGTGTGTTCAGAAGCAAATGAATTTGGACCTGGAAAGATGTGTCCTCCCCATATATATATATATATATATATATTTTTTTTTTTTTTTTTTTTCTTTTTCTTTAGATGGAGTCTAGCTCTCTTGCCCAGGCTGGAGTATAGTGGTGCGATCTCAGCACACTGCAGCCTCCACCTCCTGGGTTCAAGCAATTCTCCTGCCTCTGTCCCCCGAGTAGCTGGGATTACAGGTGCATGCCACCACGCCCAGCTAATTTTTTGTATTTTTAGTAGAGACAGGTTTGGCCAGGCTGTTCTTGAACTCCTGGCCTCAAGTGATCCGCCCGCCTTGGCCTCCCAAAGTGCTGGGATTATAGGCGTGAGCCTCTGCGTCCAGCCTGTCTTCCTCATATTTAATTCAAAGTAAGAATAATACCAAACAATAAAACAAGATGTCTATATATACTGAAATTAAAATAGCATCTTTTCAAATTACCTGAAGGTTAACCTCTTGATAAATTGAAAGAAGCTGAACTTTTTGCCTCTTATAATTGATGGTGGAGGATGGTCAGGAAACTGGCTCTACTAGTGACTTAGTGTATGATACAATGTACCTGTTGGGTACTTCCATGGAGCCAAAGCCAAAAGACATAAAGTGCTCCCCTTTGTATATATTCCCAGCATCCAGCATAAGCCTGGCACCTAGTAGGTTTTTATTATATATTATTATTATTATATATAGTATTAATACAGGATTAATGAAAGAAGGAAGGAATTCTTTGTTCTGTGAGGGTGTATTTCACTGGAAATTGCCAAAAGGTCATTGGAAACCAAGATTAATTAATGAAGATCGTGATCAAACTGGTACTCTAGTTTTGCTTAAAAACGAAATGTTGTGTTTATGAGTGGCATGTAATTTGACTCTGAAGATCATTCTAAAAGAGTAATTCTATAGTTCTTATATTTTGCAAAAATAATGTTGCTGCCTTTTTTTTTTTGAGACAGAGTCTCGCTCTGTTGCCCAGGCTGGAGTGCAGTGGCATGATCTTGGCTCATTGCAACCTCCGCCTCCCGGGTTCAAGTGATTCTTCTGCCTCAGCCTCCCAAGTAGCTGGGACTACAGGCACGCACCACCACGCCTGGCTAATTTTTATATTTTTAGTAGAGACGGGGTTTCACCATATTGGCCAGGCTGGTCTCGAACTTCTGACCTTGTGATCCACCCCCCCCCCCCGGCCTCCCAAAGTGCTGGGACTACAGGCATGAGTCACCGCACCCGGCTGCTTCTTAAGGTGATTACTGTGGAAAAATGAATTTTCTCCTTGTAGATGAAAAATTCAGTTGCATTACTTTATAAACATACCTTATGCTGCTGAAGTTTTGGACTTTTATTTCAAAAGCTGTGTTATCAAGGGGAAAATAAAGTTCACTTGAATTGACTTGTTTAGCAAATTCTTTCACAAACATTGCTGCATGTTTCATTAAAATCGTGATACGTATTTATTTAAAGGCCCTTGTGCCATTACAGTAGAATTTTAGGTAGTTTGAGAAAATATGCCATTTCAGGAATTGTTCTTAAGGATGATTTAAGTAAAGTTTTGTTAAGGCATACTTGAGGTTCTAAAGTTATTTTGAGAGTTTAAGTTTGTTTCAAAGAAAAATAGTGTAACAAAATAGGCCGGGCGCAGTGGCTCAAGCCTGTAATCCCAGCACTTTGGGAGGCCGAGACGGGTGGATCACGAGGTCAGGAGATCGAGACCATCCTGGCTAACATGGTGAAACCCCGTCTCTACTAAAAATACAAAAAAAAAAACTAGCCGGGCGAGGTGGTGGGTGCCTGTAGTCCCAGCTACTCGGGAGGTTGAGGCAGGAGAATGGCGTAAACCCGGGAGGCGGAGCTTGCAATAAGCTGAGATACGGCCACTGCACCCTAGCCTGGGCGACAGAGTGAGACTCTTCTCAAAAAAAACCAAACAAACAAACAAACAAAATAAATAGAATGTGAGGGTGTTAGATATTTATTATGACAGAATTAACCTGATGCCTAAATTTATGAAATTCAAAGGAATCAACTTTTTGTTGTTAGAAGTGAGTGCTTTTGTCATTTTGAGTAGTTTTTATTTGGAGTGGTCACAACTTCAAAAAGATATTGGAAATTTCAGGAAAGAGTGAGAAAATCCACCCAAGATAAACTGTAAAACCTTTTTTTTAAAGAAAACTTCTTATGATAACAGAATGATAACATGTGGTGATTACCTTTACTTACTAGTGAAAGAAATGGCTTAATATATAAGCTGCTCTAAAGACATCTAATGGCTAGCAGCCAGGGATGCTGCTAAACATCCTAAAATGCACAGGATATCCCTACGGAACACATTATTTGGCCCCAAATTTCAACACTCCAAAACCAAACAAGTACATTACAAGAAAACAAACCACAGACCTGTGTCTTTTCATTATAGACATAAAAATCCTCAGTGAAATGTAAGTACATGGAATCAGAAATATATAACAAATGATTATACATCATGACTATTGGATTTATTTCAGGCGTATAGGTTTGGTTTAAAAATCTGGAAACCAATTAATCTAATCTCGCTTATCAAAAACTACATGATAGTCCCAATAGACAGGAAAAGCTCTTCGTAAGATTCAACACCCCTTCATAATAAAAACGCTGAAAAAACTACGACTAACGTGGAACTTTCTTGACCTGACAATGGACATTTAAGAAAACCTCACAGACATTAAACTTATCTGTTGTTAAGATACAGGATTCCGGCCAGGCGCGATGGCTCACGCCTGTAATCCCAGCACTTTGGGAGGCCAAGACAGGCGGATCACGAGGTCCGGAGATTGAGACCATCCTGGCTAACATGTGAAACCCTGTCTCTACTAAAAATACATAAAAATTAGCTGGGCGTGGTGGTGGGCACCTGTAGTCCCAGCTACTAGGGAGACTGAGGCGGGAGAATAGCATGAACCCAGGAGGCGGAGCTTGCAGTGAGCTGAGATCACGCCACTGCACTCCAGCCTGGGCGACAGAGCGAGACTCCATCTCAAAAAAAAAAAAAAAAAAAAGATGCAGTAATCCTCAGATCACTCTCTAAGTTCAATGCAATTTTTGTATCAAATCCTAGCTGGCTTTCTTGGAGAAATTGACAAGCTGATCCTAAAATTCATAGGATTCATATCTCTGTTTCAAAACTTGCTACAAAGTGAGTAATCAAGACAGTGTGGAGGGTGGGGTTAAAAGAAAAGACAGTGTGGAATTGGCATAAGCACAGACATATGATCAATGTGATAGAATTGAGAGTCTAGAAATAAACTTATGGACATTTGATTACTGACAATTCAGTGGAGAAAGAATAGATTTTTTTCAAACAAATGGTGCCAAGCTAGCTGTCTGTGCAAGAGAATGAAGATGGAGCCTTACTTCCTGTCATATTTGAGTTTGGAAGATAACTCAAAATGGACCAAAGACCTGTTATGAGTTAAAACTGTTACACTCTTTGAAGAAAACATAAGTCTAAATCTTTGTAACCTTGAATGAGGCAAGGATTTCTTAAGTATGACATCAAAAGCACAAGTGAGAAGAGCAAAAATAGATACGTTGAACTGTGTCAAAATAAAAACTTTTATTCTTCAAAGAACACCATCAAGAAAGTGAAAAGACAACCCATTGAATAGAAGAATTTTTGCAAATCATATATCCAGTAAGGGACTTGTATCTAGAAAATATATATATATATAAAAGTCAGTGGTAAAAAGATAACTCAGAAAATGGACAAATGATCCATATAGGTTTTTCTCCAAAGAATATATGCCAACAACCAAGAAGCACATGAAAAGATGCTCAACATCATTAAGCATCAGGTAAATTCACATCAATGCCATTGTTAGATACCACTTTATACCCACTAGGATGGCTATAACTATGAAAAAAAAAAAAAAGGTATTGTCTGGGATGCAGACAAGTTAGAATCCTTGTACATTGCTAGTGGGACTGTAAAATGGTACAGCCATTTTGGAAAACAGTCTGGTAGTACCTCATGACATTTACTATGTGATCTAGCAATTCCACTAGATGTTACTTAAGACAATGAAAATATGATGTCCACATAAAAAGTTACACAAATGTTCATAAGAGCATTAGTCATAATAGCCAAAAAGTAGAAACAACCCTAACATCCATCAGCTGAAGAATGGATACCTAAAATGTGTTATATGCATACAATAGAAGGTTTTTCAACCATAAAAAGGAATGAAGTACACTCGAAAATATTATGGTAGTTGAAAGACATCAGTCACAAAAAGTCTCGTATTGTCTGATTCCATTTATATGAAATATCCAGAATAGGCAAATCCATAGAGATAAAGATTAGTGGTTGCCTAGGGCCCTTGGGTTGTTGGGGGGAATGGAGAGTGATTACTAATGAGTATAGAGTTTCTTTTTGGAGTGATAATATCTAGAATTACATGGTGGTGATGGTTGGCCAATTTTAATATACTAAAGACCACCTAATTGCACATTCCAAGTGGGCAAATTGCATAGTATGTGAATTATATCAATAAAGTTGATACACACACACACACACACACACACACACACTCTTATCTTTTAAATGTCAGTAGTGCTGAGATTGAAAAATCTTTGTCTCTATTTTAGTTCCATTCTTAAGGCAATATCCTTCTGAGGCTTATACCTAATGCGTCATGTATTTTGAGGTATTTCTACTCTGGTTGGAGAGTGTTCCAAGCTCTTTGTGAACTTTGGTCACTGTTCACTACTAATTTCTGGTGGTTATTTACCAGGTCCCACAGAGGTTCCTAAACAACTTTGAGGACTGGTATTTGGCAAGAGTTGAGGTGACCCTTCAGCAGATCTCTGGAGCTCCCTCTATGTGCAGCTCTGTTATCTGGCATTCTGTCTCACAAATTATAGTTTCCCTGCCCCCACCAAGGAGGCAGTCATGTTGTTTGCCTCATTTGTTTTTCGTCTCTCAGGGATCACAGTTCTGTGCCAAACCTACCTGAAAAGTTTTCCCCCTCATATGTTTTGTCCAGTTTTCTCATTGTTTATGGTTGGAGGACATTTCTTATGCAGTTAATTTTTTATGATTGAAAGCAGAGGTCAGGTGGCACAATTAAACACTGCGCAGAACACTGCACAGAAAGAACAGAAGAGGAAGGCTGGAGAAAAACATTCTATTAAGTTTAAAACATGATTGCCGGCCAGGTGTGGTGACTCATGCCTGTAATCTCAGCACTTTGGGAGGGCAGGGTGGGCTGATCACCTGAGGTCAGGAGTTCGAGACCAGCCTTGCCAACATGGCGAAACCCCGTCTCTACTAAAAATACAAAAATTAGCCAGACATGGTAGCGGGTGCCTGTAATCCTAGCTATTTGGGAGGCTGAGGCAGGAGAATGGTGTGAGCCTAGGAGGCAGAGGTTCCAGTGAGCAAGATCATGCCACTGCACTCCAGCTTTGGTGACAGAGTGAGACTTCATCTCAAAAAAAAAAAAAAGGTCGAACATGGTGGCCCACGCCTGTAATCCCAGCACTTTGGGAGGTCAAGGCTATCGGATTGCCTGAGCTCAGGAGTTCAAGACCAGCCTGGGCAACACGGTGAAACCCCATCTCTACTAACATACAAAAAAATTAACCAGGTGTGATGGTGGGCACCTGTAGTCCCAGCCACTCACTCTGGAGGCTGAGGCAGGAGAATTGTTTGAACCTGGTAGGTGGAGGTTGCAGTGAGCTGACATCGTACCACTGCACTCCAGCCTAGGTGACAGAGCGAGACTCCATCTCCAACAAAACAGAACAAAACAGAAACAGAAGAGGGAGATGTATGAAGTTAGAAAAGCTGTCCTAAACATTGCCCGTGTTCTAAAACTTCAGGAAAGTTAATCTTCACTTAAAAATTAGCAATGGGAAAAGAACCAAATTCAAATTTCTTACAAAATTATTATGAGAAGAAAGAGAATAAGGAGTAGGATGTCATTACAGATAATGTGTACATGCCAGAAAAACATGCTCACAGATGAAATAAAAATGACGATCTGGCTGGGCGCAGTGGCTCACACCTGTAATCCCAGCACTTTGGGAGGCCGAGGCTGGCAGATCACCTGAGATCAGGAGTTTAAGAATAGCCTGGCCAACATGGTGAAACCCCATCTCTCCAAAAGTACAAAAAATTAACTGGGCATGGTGGCGGGTGCCTGTAATCCCAGCTTATTCGTGAGGCTGAGGAGGGAGAATTGCTTGAACCCAGGAGGCGGAGGTTGCAGTGAGCCGAGATTGCGCCATTGCGAGACTCCGTCCCATCCGTCCCACCTGTCCCACCCGTCCCCCCCACCAAAAAAAAAAAAAAAAAATCTGTTTTAAAATGAGCTAAAAGACACTAAAAAAAATGATACTAGATGTGAAAGAACATCAATGAGCAGTATGAAAGCTTAGAAATGAGGTGATAGGATTTAACAAAGAAGTATAAAGAAAAAGATCAATTTAGGACTGAAACGTAAACTTGAAAGAATATAGTAACGAATAAATGTAATACATATAGTTTTAGAGAAGTAGAATTTAAAAAGAGGGATGTGCAAAAAACTAACATAGCAGGCTTGATCACAAAGCTTTCCTTAGAAAGGCCATCCTGCAAGTGTGGCCCTTGACTGGAGTCTGGGATCTTGAATTTCGGAAGAGTTTTCACCATTTCCTGATGAGAGTGCCTCACTGTGCCTTAACTGTTTTTGCAGACAGCGTGGTTTATGCTGATCACCTACTTTCTCAGAGCTGGAATTTTGGTACATGGTGGGGAGACAGTGTCTATGGGACCAGTCTGGCATACAAATCATGGGTGCTGAGTCTCTAATGAGCTTCCCTGGTGGACAACATTTCACACGTGTTGTTACAATTCATTGCTGGGGAAATTAAGTGCATCCTGTGTGACTCCGCCTGGAGAGGATTCTTGGATGCCTGGTTCCCCCTGGACTTTGCCTTAGGCACCTTTTCCTTTGCCTGATTTTGCTTTGCATTCTTTCACTGTAGTAAATCATAGCTCTTAGTATTATTCTGTGTTGAGTCCTGTGTATCCTCCTTGAATCACTGAACCTGGCAGCGGTCTTGTGGACTCAACATACACTTTCCTCATTATTTGCCTTTCTAATGGGCTTATTGGCAGGATTTAGGAATGCAAAGTTAGTCATGTTGTTTAATTACAAATCAATTGTAAGTAAATCTACAACCCTGAAGTTTTGTAATATAATACAATTTATATTTTATAAATCACATTAACTGCCGAAAAGTTAGACAAATGGTGAATTTATGAACTCTGAAAACTGTACATACAGAAATATTTTCAGCAATAGATTTCATGTGTTATATGGTAGTTTTTTGGTCATTGTTTCCATTTTAAAATGGTATTTAAATAAATTCTGTACCCTTATTGCCTTTGTCTAAGTTAAAAAGATTGGTTTTCTTTTTTTTTTTTTTAAGCAGGGTTAGAGTAATACAGAGTCAATTTCTCTGTCCAGCTTTTGGCAAAGATGTTTCCCTCCCATTATTGAGGGAAAAAAAAGCATCTATTATATTTTTGGTGTCTGAAATATTGATAAACTATTTTCCCATGTTGTATATAAGATTTCTATGCAGGTTCACACAGCATGAATTCTAGCCAGACGTTGTTGGTGAGTTTCAAAGCACATAGAGTTTGTCTTCTTCCACAAGGATAAATAATTTAGAATTGCTTGAATGTTTCAGGTCAGTGATCAGATACTATTGGATACTTAAGGATGCTGGTAGATATAACCCTTAGTTCAAAAATATATATAATTCTAATGGAAATAGGTGCTAACAGAAGGAAATTTCATTTCTATTGGGAAGGAAGACTCCAACTCCAGAATACTTAAATTTATACTTATAAATACTTATGAAATATATGGTAACTCAAGAAGCATGGTTAGTTCTTCTTGTAGTTGCTTGATAATTATTCTAGATGGGAATCAGTCTGATTTAAGATTGCCCAGTGGTTGATCTTTTATTGAAGTCAATGTAGATATCAGTTTTAAAAAACAGCATCTAATTTGAAATTTAGATTACTTGTTTAGTAAGGGCAAAAAGAAAAAACAAAAACACACATAGCAAAAAGAAAACACAGAAAACACCCACAACCAACCAAATAAAAAATCACACACATAACACATTAATACTTACATTAATACCATTAATTAAAATAACCTATACCTGTGCTCTCTAAAGGTTGTGAGCTAACTTAAAAACCAACTTGGTTGTTCACAGTTACTGGTTTCTTTTTGATATTGTAGATATTGGGTAATTATATGTAGATGAAGGCTGTAAGCCTTCTACCCCACCCGCTGTGTACCAGGTAGTGGGTTAATTCAAACTGAATTCTGCCACTCATTTAGATACTTTTTAGCAAGCAGGCACAAAAACAGTCATGTAAACTCTTCTCTAGCTCTATGAAATTCCAATTCTGTCTTTTTGGTATTCTGTCAGTACCTTGTTTCAGTGGTTCACTTGAGGCATATGCAACATTATCATAGCGACAGTTCACTTTTAGTTGGAGTCAGGGAACAAACCCTGAGATAATGGGTAGAACAGGGGATGCTTTCAGAATCCTAAGCCTTAAAACACCATCCCTTAGGGTATGGTCTGTTGGATTTATAGGATTATTATACCCTGTTCACGTGAGGGAGGAGGCAACTGGGCAGTATTTCTGGACAGCCCACAAACTTCCATACCACTGTGAAAAATTATGTCTTACACATCTGTTGTTGACAGAAGATAAAGGCAGCTAGCTGAGATGCTTTTAGGAAAGGCTGCTAGATTGTGGTTTCTTGATTAGTCTCATGCCAACTGTTACGGCCTGAATGTTTGTGTCCTTCAAAATTCACATGTTGAACCCTAATCACTACTGTGGAGATATTAAGAAGGGCCCTTTTACTAAGTGATTAGGTTATGAGGGCAGAACGTTTGCAAATGGGATTAATGCCCTTAAATTAATAGAAAAGACTTAAAGGAACTGTTTGCCCCTCCTCCATGTGAAGACACACAGAAGGTGCCATCTATGGAGACTGCGCCCTCACTAGACACCAAATCTGCTGGCACCTTGATCTTGGACTTGACATCTTCCAGAACTCTGAGCAATAAAATTCTGTTTACAGACTGCCCATTCTGAGGTATTCTGTTATAACCCAAATGAACAAAGATGCCAACTAAGCACCCTTCTAGAGTCGATGTCTGATTAGGGCACTAACATGTTAACTAGTCACTCCTAGGATGGACTTAGTTAAACCTAATTGTCAGAACAGTGAAAGTAAGGACTCATATCTAAACATATGGGTTACTGGTTAGATACCAACTCAGAGCCCAGGCTATCAGCCGAACTTCCAACTTAGATCTTTGACCATGAATTCAAGTGAGCTCTTGTCAGCTACATAGCCAATCACTGCCTAACTGTTTCTTCCTGTAAATAATGTTTTACATTTTATAACTATCTGGCTATTTCACAGACAGTTCTGGAGCTTTGTGATTCAAAGGGAAAAAAATAAAGCCAACCTGGTTTTCCCATAGGAAGATGGCAGACATTTGTGGAGCATCTACTGTCCGCTGAGCCCTACAGGTGGTACAAAATGAATTAAGACATAATTCTTGCCTTCAGGGAGCTTAGATCTATTAAGGAAGGTAGAGGCACAACATAAATTGCTGTAATTCAAGACAAATTAAGTTAACTGCTACAAGAGGGAGAGAAAGGGCAGAACACCTGTTATCCTTCAGTTTTGGAATTGCTTCCCTCTGAAAATCATTAACAGATTATCATTCTTTGGAAGCTAGCTCAAACCTGTCACAGATACATTACACCACCAAAGGACAGCATTCAGTTACTAGGCAACGTTCCTAATTTGAGGTAAAGTATTTCTCTTTTCCAGGGCTTTGGGGCCTTAGTCAAAGGAGTCATCTAGAAGTGAAGGAATCTCTTTTGGGTACTGGTTTTTCGGGCTCTGATTTTAGGTTCTCTAAAGTTCTGGGTGATGGCTTGTTTTCTTAACTCGGGAAACTGGACGTTACCTAAAATTACAGCTATGAGAAGGACGGTTAGGTTTATAGCACAAACACTTATGCCTTTCTTTTGTTAAATAATTTAGTGACCTGCTGTTATTTTCCTTGCCTTTAAAAATAAGCTCTCAAGCCTGTAAGGGCTATTGACAGAAACATCTAAGGACTGGCTGATAAAGGAAATTGAATTACTGCATTAGTACTGCATTGATTAGTACTTCTTAACACGAATTGGAATTGTACATACATTTATTAGTCATGCTGTAGCTCATTCTCAAATCTTTTTGAAATTTATTGAAATTCTAATTTGTTTTGGATAGATACAGGGACAATAAGGAGAGTGTGAATGCTTTCACTGAGTTTAAGGAAGTAACAGTGTTTTATACCCACTAAATGTGGCCATGGTAATGTGTGTTTTTTTTCTTTTCTTTTGGAGACGGAGTCTCACTCTGTCACCCGGGCTGGAGTGCGGTGGCACAATCTTAGCTCACTGAAACCTCCGCCTCCCGGGTTCAAGCGATTCTCCTGCCTCAGCCTCCCGAGTAGCTGGGACTACAGGCGTGTACCACTACGCCCCACTAATTTTTGTATTTTTCATAGAGACGGGGTTTCATCATGTTAGTTGGCCAGGATGGTCTCAATCTCTTGACCTCGTGATCCACCTGCCTCGGCCTCCCAGAGTGCTGGGATTACAGACGTGAGCCACTGCTCCCAGCCGCATGTGTGTTGTTAATTACAGAGAAAATAACACTTGTTGCATATGTTAGAATCTTTTTTTTTTTTTTTTTTTTTTTGCCGAGATGTAGACTTGCTCTGTCTCCCAGGTTGGAGTGCAGTGGCGTGATCTCAGCTCACTGCAGTCTCCACCTCCCATGTTCAAGCGATTCTTGTGCCTCAGCCTCCTGAGCAGCTGGGACTGCAGGTGCGTACCACCATGCCTGGCTAATTTTTATATTTTTTAGTAAAAACGAGGTTTTGCCATGTTGGCCAGGCTGGTTTCAAACTCCTCACCTCAGGTGATCGGCCTGCCTCGGCCTCCCAAAGTGCTGGGATTACAGGTGTGAGCCACTGCACCTGGCTTAGAATCTTGATTAAAAGTATTTATCAAGATGATCTCATGCTAAAGAATAAGGAGGACAGTTTTAAGTATCTTGACATATTTTTCTAGCTGATCACACAGCTTTTCATGAAGATATGACCACTGTGCTTGGCTAATCAAGACCATGTTTGGTTCTATTCCTAGAGCAAAACCAAAACAAAATGTTGTTACCATTACTTCCCTTTCCTGTTCTTGTTTTTCGTGTTAGAGTAACTATCCTTGTCTTGCATCAATCTACTTAACAACACCAGTGTTAATGGAATACAACAGCCTGATGAATTTTCATTTTGCTCCTTTTGTTTGATTTCCTATCAGAATGCTAATATTTGCCGTAATGTAGCCGGAATATTTCTAGTTCCTGAATTAATTTTTTATTTATGCATTTACGTCTAGTCTAATTGTATTTGATTCTTTTACAGGAATTTTAAACAGCTATCAAGTAAAATGGAATTTATGACAATTAATGGAACAACATTAAGGAATCTGGAAATCCTACAGAATCAGGTCAGGCAACCATAAGGGCTAGTTTATTATAAAGGGTTTTGGAAAAACTTCTGAGTAAGGCAACAGTCTGTTTTTAGAGATGCAGGTGAAAATGTAGTGTCTTTAGCTGACTGCACTATTAGTTGATAACTGTAGCACTTTTTGGAGAATGAACTGTACATAATATTTCTCTGGGGTTTTTTTGGGAAATGATGGAGCTGTCCTTTTTAATGACTGAGGGGCATGCTTATCCTGACAATTTCTGTAACGTCATCTCTATATCAGGTAGTTTTTTGGAAAGGCATTGTCACTGAAAATTAATATGAAGTGGATTTTTTTTTTTGTCTACTTGGTTATATTTTTTCTATATACCTTTAACTTTTTGTTGAAAAGTTTGCAGTCTTATTTCATTATTCAGGTTATAAAACAGGTTTCTGGGATGTTCATTTTGACTGTAAGATTTATAACATTTCAGTTCACAAACTTTTTTTTTCTTCTTCTTGGAGACGGAGTCTCGCTCTGTTGGCCAGGCTGGATTGAGTGAAGGGACACCATATTGGCTCACTGCAACCTCTGCCTCCCAGGTTCAAGTGATTCTTCTGCCTCAGCCTACTGAGTAGCTGGGATTACAGGCACCCATCACTACGCCTGGCTAATTTTTGTATTTTTAGTAGAGACGGGGTTTCACTATGTTGGCCAGGCTGGTCTTGAACTCTTGACCTCAGGTGATCCACCTGCCTCGGCCTCCCAAAGTCCTAGGATTATAGGCGTGAGCCAACACACCTGGCCTCAGTTCACAAACTTTCATTGTTTATTTGTCCTTTGTTGATGAATTAGGAAGATAACAGGGAGATTAAAGTTATTGCTTTCATTTATTAAACTATCACTTGGGAAGATGAGATATTATATTATAAAATTAATGTTATCCTAACAAAATCATAAAGATAAAAAGCAACCCCACATCATTTGATTAAGTAGTGGAGAATCATCTGAACCATCTGAGTCAAAGGAGTTAAAATTCTTCAGAAATATTTATTACTATTGCAAATTAAAGTAAACACTGAATTTATTCCCCTGACTCCTGAATCTGCATATTATTAACTAGTGTCTCTCAATTTCTTCCTGTTCCAGTCTGTTCTAGTATTCTGAGTTCAGATGTATTTTTGTTCAGTAACATTTTTATCTTGTCATCATCCAAAAGCTGAAAATCTGTCCTGCAGGTCTCTCTCATCAACTCTGTAGCCATCTCCATGATAGGAAATAAGTAGTAGGAGTAAAGAGACATTTCTTGACTGAAGGAGTGCTCACAGTCAGCCTGCAGCCAGCCGTGGCATTGTAAGCGTTCCTTGCTTCTGTGCATCTTCCCTGTTCAAGTCCTACTACAACAGAGTCAGTTCTGAAATCAAATTCCTAAGGCAGAAATATCTAGAGTCAAAATACCCTTCAAAATTCCTTCCTTTATTGGGGCTTGCACCATTTTAGAAGCAGAAGCTGAGAATTAACATCTTCTGCTTGTCTTTGTACCTCAACTTCACCCCCACCCACCCCCAGCCTTTCCAAGGAGCAATGGAAAGAGGTACAGGGTAGGAGTTGGGTGTCAGCGAGAACAAGGATATAATAGGACACATGTCTCTCGCACCTCTCTTGTCTGAGCCTGCTTCTCCAGGGGTGTCAAGGAATTGCCTTCCTCACGGGACCCTTTACCCCAGTCAGGCCAGTCAAGCTCTGGTCTCAGGAGCAGTGCTGCTCCTGATCTGAACTGCCCTCCTCAGCCTGTCCAGCCATCCTCAGAGGAAACTTTGTGACCTTGTACCTTCTCTGTGTTCTCTGCATTGAAATCCTGAGACCTGAGAGCTTATGTCACACCTTTTCTAGTTGATTGCTGGCAGGTGGCATTGTGTCCTAATTATGAGTCTTTTTCCAACTTGGCTATGAACACTCTGAGGGCAGGACCATGTCCTTGCTATGTTCAGCACATAGGAGGTACTCTGGAAGTAGCTACTTACATTGGAGAAGGAAAAAAGACAAGACAAAAAAACCCAACTCAAGTAGAAACAGCCATTTTAGGTCTCAAGATTTAAATGTCTCAGTGGGTTTTGTAATACTACTGTGAAACCTTGGTTAAAATTAATTATGTCTAGTTAATTGTGATTTTTTTTTTGTAAGGACCCAAATTTTAAGTGGCAAAAACAAACGTTTCTAGGGATTTAGTAAAACAAACTAAAATAAAATCCTTCCTGGGTAAATAACTAGAGTGCAGTGCAGGTTCATATCTATCTCCAGCACCTTGTTCAGTGTTGTCATGAGAGCATTGGTTTATAAAATGGTAACTGAAAAACCAAAGGAAAATTAAATCATCTTCACTATATTGTATTTCCCAAGGCAGGAAAGTGTGCAATTATATTTTAAAGATGCTTGAATAAGCATACATTTCAAAATAATCTTCTGAATAATTTATTCTTAGGTAACCAAAAACTACAAACGATCCCTTTTCTGTGTAAAATATCAGTCCTTCATTCTGTATGTATGTATTCATCTGTCAAAGATTAAATGAACACGTGTTATAAGCCACATTGTGGTAGGTATATATGACATTTAGAATCGGGGTATATGAAATAACCATTTGGCACAAATAATTGTCTAGTTAATAAAACTTGTTTTCTGGTCTTTCTTAGACTGATATGAAAACCAAAGGAAGTTTGCTGTGGGTTTTAGACCACACTAAAACTTCATTTGGGAGACGGAAGTTAAAGAAGTGGGTGACCCAGCCACTCCTTAAATTAAGGTAAAGGGAATCCTTTTTGGGGTGTTTAATCTGAAATTATAAAATTGTGAAGTCAAAGGCATCTCTTAAAACCAAGGTTACCATTATTTCTAAGAACACAGTTTTAAATTGGGTAACATTTTGTTTTATAACTGAGCAATAGACTGGCTGTCTAGTATTACAGGGATTTTTTTCCCCATTCTCGTGAATGAGCCTGCTTGCAGATTGGCAGACATAGGGCATTGTCCAAGGATAGTGAGGAGAGATGCGTTTTGTGGAGGACTTTGAAGGCTAAGCTGAGGAGTTGATAGCCAGAGGGAGTTCATTCAGTGATTCTGAGATTGGGGCTGATATGATCAGGGCTGGGCTTATGTGCAGGAGGGGACTGAGTGGTAGTGGTGGTGGGGTCAAGTTAGCAAGTTCAGGGAGAGATGCCGAGAACCTGAGCTACAGCAGTAACAGCAAGGAGTCCAAAAGAGGGGTTAGGTATGAAATGCTTGGAAGAGTAAAGTGAGTAAACTTGGAGCTCCCTAAGGGAAGATACTTGAATCCAGTGCCTAACATACAGTGATTTCCAAGGTTGTCTGCATGTTGGAATCACCTGGGATGCGTCACAGAATACTGATGCCTGTGTCCAGCCCCCATAGATTGTGATTTAACTGGTCTCCAGCATGACCAGGGAGTTGAGATTTAAATTTTACCCAGATGATTCTGATATGCAGATAAATGTGGAGATTCTGACCTAGAACAGTGCCTGGCACTTAGTAGTTTATGTTTATGTTATGTTTATTGAATGAAAACTGTTATTTATTGCACACTTTCTATGTACTGGTGTTTAATACTGAAAATCACCTTCTGAGATAGGTCCTTGAAATGAGGAAACAGATTCAGAGAGCTTCAGTAACTTGCTCAGTGTTTCACAGCTGATAGAGATAAGTATTAGATTTAAAACCAGCATTGACTCCAGAGACCTTAGCAGGAACAAGCCATTATCCTGAATAGTTACACCTCTGGCTAGACCAGAGTGAATATGGTGTGGTGGTGAAGAGAACTGCTATGTGTTGGCTCTGTCAGCTGAGTGAGTCACTCCCACTAATCCTCAGTGTTCTCACCTTTGACATGGTGGAACACCTCATCAGAGCATTGCTGTAAGGAATAAAGTTTTGAGCTCTTTATCTCACACCACACAGTACGCTAGGAGCTTTTATGAGCATTGTCTCTTTTAAACTGCACAGCAGCCTCACTACACAGATGCTGTTATTAGCCCCATGTTACTCTGTGATTAATAAATAGTCACTATCTTCAAGAAAGGATTGCAGATGTTAATGTTGGTCGTAGGCTTGAAGACCCTGTTTCGGGTTTTGCTGCTGTTTTCTTCTTTTTCTTTTGCAAGTTGTTTTACTTACAATGTCAACTTTAAAAGGTCACTAAAGTTAACTGAACAATAATCCAGGCAGACATCACTTTACAAAAAAAGAGGGAAAGCTCAAAATGCCCCTTTCTCTAGAGAACCCACAGTACAGTTTTATTCAGGGCAAAGAAAAAAGAAACTTGATCATACTATGAGAAACTCAGCCATAGGTTTGGAATCTGTACTCACACCACACATTCACTGAGGATAATATTCTGCTCACACGATTGATTTGCTGCTGTGTTTCTCTGCTCTTTGTCTGATATTAACAATTATAAACAGAGCAGGGCAGCTAGTATTTGGAATAATCCTTACAGTGTGATGGCATCAAGGACATTTCACTTCTGTTCATACCACTGGTTCTCTTGGTGTACGTGGGTTTCCTCTTCTTCAGTAAAGTCATTTTTGATATTGGAAGTCTTGCAAATCTTCTCAGGACTTTTCTCCTTGATCATATTGGCAACAGTCTCGCATGTAACATCAAGCAAACCTTTGATGTCTAAGTAGTTTGCAGGCAGAAGTACAGAAAGTATTCCTTGATCGACTTTCAGGAATTCTTGGTCCTAAGGAGGGATCTCCTCTGTTCGTTTTCTTTGTTCGCATCATCCTTGGGAGGAGGAGGTCCATTTTTGTGGTGGGTGTACCACCAAATGACCTTTTAAAAATATTGCTACATTGACATTTGGTAGAGGAGCTGCGTCATTATCTGCATCATCCATTCTCAAGTCTTCCGACATGGTCTTGATAGTCACAGATTGTTTGGCAATTTCCACATCAAATATCTCCCCATCAGAACTCAGCACCTTAATTGACGGCATGGTGTTTGAGCTTAAGGAGACCACTGGCCAGAGGCTTATGAGAGCAGGGCGGCGTCAGCAAAGAAGAGGAAGGCAGAGGACAAGGACACTCAAGACACTGTTTGGATGACGATAATTACCAAATCTTTTCAGATTTAGTGGGTCACTCCGATTTCTTAGCCGTAAAGACCTTAAGACATAGGAAACTGGTGAGATAAAGAAGAAATCCTGAAAATGGAAATATTTCCTTTAGTTCAGCATTCTAATGAAATAAGCAGACCTCGGAGAGCAAACGCAGACAAGATGGCTTTCTGTGGACAACAGTGTAAGGGATGCAGCATTGTGGCTGCTGGAAAGGCTGCCTAAACATCTACTACAAGTCTTACTGTGTTTTTGCTTGCTTGTTTCAGCAGAGACAGACTCACTAGCAGACTTTTCCATGTAAATTAAAATTTTTTATTTCCAATGTTAAATTTCCTTTCTTTTGTGTACCCAGGATTAATTTGAGATAAATCCACTAGACCATGTTGTCTGTTGTTAAGGGCCGAATCAAGTATCTCTGGGGATCCTACCTTCCCAGAAATGCAGAGAGAAAATATGCCAGGCATTCAACACTGATGTTTTCAAGTATGAACTTTTCACTGACCTAACATTGATGTTAGCCAAAAACAAACACATGAAACTTTTCTTTGCCCTTTTATTTTAGGTCATGGTTTTTAAACTTTTATCCTCCTAATCTATTAAAATCTATTTCAAAAGAATTCCAGTTTAATTTTATTGGCACTTGCAACTTATTCCAAACAAATACCTGGAGAGAATCTGCTGATTAGTCAGTGGCTCAGCTGTATAATTAGTCATGTACCACATGACAACATTTTGGTCCTTGGGGGAATTGCATATACAGAGGTGTTTTCTCTATTTAGAAATGTTTAGACACACAAACACTTACCATTGTGTTACAGTAGCCTACAGTATTTAGTAGAGTAACATGCTGTCCAGGTTTTAGCCTAGGAGCACTATACTGTACCATATAGCCTAGGTGTGCAGTGGGCTATACTATCTAATTTTATGTAACTATATGCTCTGTAATGTCCATAGAATGACAAAATTGCCTAACGATGCATTTTCCAGAATGTATCCCCATCATTTAGTGAGGAGTGATGGTGGTGGTGTTTATACTAACATAAGTGCTTTGCTGATCACATCAGTGGCTCATCCAGACTAATATTCTGTCTCTGACATTGACAGCCAAAGGTAAGTTTAGGGTCTGGTTTTCTTCTACAGTGAGATCATAGAACAAATAATAGATGACGAGGGAATTTAGCAAAATAATGCAGATCTCCCCAGGTTTTGCAACACCCCATTGTTTGTCAGTCATCCATGAATTCTCCTAAATCCCTTAAACTCCTCTTTCTGTTTTTGTCTTGTTCTGGCTCTTAAGGGCAAACACATAGTTCATAAGTCTAGGACCAGGCATTCAAGTTTCAGACTTTCCACTGCCATCACCTTTTATTCTATGAAATGGTCTCTTTGGTGCAAAATTTTACTAGTGACTTGTAGAAAGTAAAAATGGTTTTCACTTTATAGTTATTGACTGACTCAGAGAGTTCACTTGATTATTGAGGCTAGATTTTACTGTACTGATATCACATTCACTTTTATAAATAGGTTATTTTTTCTTATGTGTTCTCACCTGTATTTTTTTTATCAGTTCTGCTAATTTTAGGCAAGAAGATTGTTCAATGTAGTTTTTTTTTTTTTTTTTTTTTTAAAGATAAATGAATGTCACATTGGCATCCCATTATTCTTAAGACCTTTTAAAATTAAATAGATTATATTGAATTCATTTTTTTTGAGGTTCTGTCTTTGGACTTCTTTCAGTTGATGTAGTCTTGTCAATTTTTGTTTATACACACACACACACACACACACACACACACACACCCACCTGTATGTATGTCATTGGTTTTATCAAAAAGCCTGAAAATGCAAATTCTGCTTGTAAATATTGGTAGAGGAGAAAAAAAGAAAACCGTGAGACGAGTCTGTGTACCAGACTCATTGGTGGGATATATGGGATAAGTCTCTAAAATGTTGAGTTAAGCAAAATAATTAGTTTCCAAGGCAGATTTGTTTATCTTAGAGGTATTCCACTTTCAGTAGCATACTATATATTTTAAAAATAAAAATAAATTTAGTTTCTTTCATGAGTACCTCTTCTGCCTGTACTTTACATTTTTTAATTTAAAAAATTTATGAAGTTTTATCGTTAATTGACAAATAATTGTATATATTTGCATTAGTCAGGGCTCTCTAGAGGGAGAGGACTATTAGGATAGATGTATATAAGGAGTATTGACTTACATGATCACAAGGTGAAGTCCCATCATAGGCTGTCTGCAAGCTGAGGGGCAAGGAAGCCAGTCCGAATCCCAAAACCTCAAAAGCAGGGAAGCCAACAGTGCAGCCTTCAGTTTGTCGCCAAAGGGCAGAGTCCTGGTAAACCACTGGTAGGTCCAAGAGTCCAAAAACTGAAGAACTGAGAGTCTGATGTTCAAGGGCAGGAAGAATCCAGCATGGGAGAAAGATGGAGGCTGCAAGACTCAGCCAGTCTAGTCCTTCCACGTTTCTCTGCCTGCTTTTATCCTAGCTACACTGGCAGCTGATTAGATGGTGCCCACCCAGATTGAGTGTGGGTCTGCCTCTCCTAGTCCACTAAATGTTAATCTCCTTTGGCAACACCCTCACAGATACACCCAGGAACAATACTTTGCATCCTTCAACCCAGTCAAGTTGACACTCAGTATTAACCATCACAACATTTATGGGGTACAATGTGATATTTCATTACATATATACACTATAGAATGATCAAATCAGGCTAATTAATATATCTGTCACCTCAAACATTTATCATTTCTTTTGGTGAGAACATTTAAAATCCTCTTTTAGCTATTTTGACACATATACAATGCATTAACTGTAGTTACCATACTGTGCAGTGGATCACCAGAACTTGTTCTTCTTGTCTAAACAAAACTTTGCACCAGTTGACTAGCATCTCCCTTTTCCCCATCTACCCTCTCCCCAGCCTCTGATAACCACCAATCTGATCTGTACTTCTATGAGTTTGACTTTATTAGGTTTTACATATAAGTGAGATCATACGGTATTTCTCTGTCTGTGCCTGGCTTATTTCATTTGCGTTATGTCCTCTAGGTTCATCCATATTGTCAAAAATGACAGAATTTCCTGCTTTTTTGAAAGGCTGAATAGTATTCCAAAGTGTGTGTGTGTGTGGGTGTGCGCGCGCGTGTGTATCACATTTAAAAAATCTGTTCATCTATTGGTGGACACTTTGGTTGTTTCCATATCTTGAGAATTGTGAATAATGTGGCAGTGAACATAGGGAGTACAGATATCTCTTCAACATACTGATTTCAATTCCTTTGGATATATACCCAGAAATGGAATTGCTGGATCATATGGTAATTCTATTTTTAGTTTTTTGAGGAACTTCCATACTGTTCTACAAAGTGACTGTACCGATTTATAATACCACCAGCAGTGGACAAGGGTTCCCTTTTCTCCACATCTTTACCCATACTTGATATCTTTCATCTTTTTTAATAATAACTAATCTGAAAGGAGTGAGGTGACATCTCATCGTGGTTTTAATTTGCATTTCTCTGATTGGAGATGTTGAGCATTGTTTCATTTATCTGTTGGCATGAATATGCCAATATGAAACATTTATCATTGTTTCATTTGTCTATTATCTGTATATCTTTTGAAAAATGTCTATTCAGATCTTTTGCCCATTTTTAAGTAGGGTTATTTGTTTTCTTGTTATTGAGTAGTTTGAGTTCCCTGTATATTTGGGATATTAGCCCCTTATCCAGTGTATGATTTGCAAATATTTTCTCCTAGTCTCTGGTTTGTCTGTTTACTCTGTTCACTGTTTCCTTTGCTATGCAGGAGATTTTTAGTTTGATGCAATCCCATTTGTCTGTTTTTGCTTTTGTTGTCTATGGTTTGGTTCCTGAGCATCCCAAAGCTTTTTCTCAAGTCTTTGCTCTTGTTAGTCTTTTTACTTCGTGGTCTCTCTTTGTAGAATATTCTTCTGTTTCACTTTAATCTTTACAGGGTTTACTACTTATACTTGAGGTCTCAGCTTAAAACGTTATATTACTATCTTTGAAGAGGTTTTATTTGACCTTCTAATCTAAATTATGTTCCTTGTATCACTCATTGATAGCATATAGGGTTTATCATGATTGTTACCTGTGTTTACTTAATATGTATGAGGGGTCTTACATTATCTGTACAAGGGGTCTTCAGAAAGTTCATGGAAAATGCATATTATGAAAAAACTTTGCATAGATTTCAAAAAAATTTGGCACCAAAATAAATTCATACTAACTTGTTAGAGCGTATCTGAATAGGATATAGTTTGAGGCATTAACAGGGATAAGATATCAGTTTGAAAAGAGCTTCTATCAGAACAACATGAATTCTGCTAAAAATTAAAGCAAGAACAAACATCATATTTATGGTGAAGCTTGGGTGGAAGAGTGGTGAAATCATTAATGCTTTATGAAAAGTTTCATGAGACCAGAAAATTAACACCACACATCTACAACCATCTGATTTTCGACAAACCTGATACAAACAAGCAATGGGGAAAGGATTCTCTATATGATAAATGTTGCTGGGAAAACTAGTTAGCCGGAGACTAAAAGTCCAAGATCAAAGGCATCAGTAGGGTTGGTTCCTTCTGAGGCCAATCAGGGAGAATCTGTTCCAGTCCTCTCTCCTAGCTGCTGGTGGTGTGCTGGCACTCTTTGGTGTTCCTTGGCTTGTAGATGTAGCTCCTTGATCTCTGCCTTCATGGTTAAATGGTGTGTTTGCTGTAGGTATGTCTCTTCACACAGTGTTTTTTAATAAGGACATGGTCATATTGGATTAGGGGTCTACCTTACTGCAGAATGACCTCATCTTAATAATTCCATCTACAATGACCCTATTTCCAAATAAGATAACATTTTGAGATAATGGGGTAAGGACTTCAGCATATCTTTTTGGGGGTACACAATTCAACCCAAAACAGATAGGCCCACTATTTCCAAATTTTCTTCCTTTTGGCACAAGTAGACTGATTGTACCCATCTCTTTACTAGAAACAAGTGTTTTGATTATTATTTAAATGTTTTGCATATTTATTCAACGTCTGATGTGAGGTTGTAAAAAACCATTGAATTTTGTAAAATTGCCAATCTTGTGCAATTTTGTGTTTGTAGTACAGTTCTCTGAAAAGTTATTCTCTTATCTTTGACAAATATCCTGGACAGTATCTGTCCAGGTGAAGGTATGTATGGGAAGTGTTAGATTAATTTTAGAGATGAAAAAGAAACGTTTATATATATTTAAAAATAAAGGAAAATGCCTAGGAAGAAAGGAGCAGAGGTCTGAATCTAAGATTTGAAGAGAGAAAAGTAGCCAAGGTGGAATGGGAGAAGAGCTGAGGTGTGAGAGGTAAGATGTGTTCTCTGGGAACATGTCTTTGTATAGGACAAGCAGAGGACTTAAAGCTCTGAGGGATCAAGGGAGTAGAAAGAAAATGTCAGGCTAGTGAACTAATCTCTAACTGTGCTTTATTTTTTATCTGTATTTTTTTCAACTATCTTCAGAGATAGTGATTCTATTTTAGAGATAAGAAAAACTAACTCTCAGTTTTTTCCAAGGTCATCCAGCCAAGCACGTAGGGACCCTTTTGAAAGCATGGAGCTAATGATACTTCAGCTTGAGTTCTGATTCCTTTTTGTCACTTTGGAGAAGTTATGAATTTGTATATACCTCAGTTTCTTCACCTGTAAAATGGGAATTAACTACCTACCTCATTGTGGTGGTGTGAGGACCAAATGAGACAGTATATGTAAAAGGATTAGTGTGGTTCCTCATAACAATTTTTTGGTCAAGAAGATAGCCATGGTCTTTAGCATACCAAAAAATTGGAAGCAGTGTAATTATTAGTAGGGAAGGGGAAAATAAATTGTCTGGTTATATATCGGAATATTATACAGCAGTTAAAATGAATGAGTTAAGTCTACATGTATCAACATGGATAAATCTCAAAAAAAATGTTATAAAAGAACACATAAATTATACCACTTATTTAAATTTTGTCACACACACCGTTTAGGGGTTCAAACAGAAGTGGTGTTTTCTCATCACATGGGCAGTCAGGACAATAATAACTTCTGGGAAGTGAGAAAAGGAATAGAGATATAAGTAGGCTGGTGTTTTACATGTATTTGCAATATTTAATTTTTAAAAAATTATACAGAAAATACACACACATGAATTTTTTACATTGTACTGCTATTGGACTTTCACTAGCATCATAATCAGGTGAAAATGAGACCCATGCACATCTGTCTAGAAAGCCCATGCTGAACTTGAGAGCATCTGTTTTCCAGCACGTCTTGCATTAGAAAGACAGAAGACGGCCATCAGATGACCAAGGCTTCCAGGGATGGCAGGGAGAAGGCTGGGTGCTTGCACTGTCAGTTTCTAGGATCTGCCCGGTCATTTCTTTACCTAAATCTAGTACTTGCCTGTGTTTTCTTTTGCCTGTAGCTACCGTCAAGAATGTAGGGAGACTTTGCAAGGACTACTGGTGAGTAGGTAGTGTCTTTTATATGGGCCTCCTCTGAAAATAATACAACCATGAACAATTGAGGAATGTTTTTTATGGTCCCTTTTATTTAATGCTCTAAACTTGACTAAGTTCTGGAAACTGAGGAAGCTCAACCTCACGTTCTGATTGACTAAGTACATGCTAATGTGTTCGTTAACACAAAAAACAGTGCATTGGTTAGGGAAGCTAGCTGTTAACACAAGGACCCCAGAAAGTCTAATGACTCTAAAGGCGTGAAAGTTAATTTGTTCTTTTTTTTTCTTTGAGTAAACAATCCATGGCTTTTCCAGATTGGGGGTGGGGTGAGACTCTCATCACATAGGCCGTTAGGAACCCCAGAGTCTCTTCAGTCTTAAACATGTGGCTTCCAACGTCATCTTGGCAACTGACGTCCAGCCAGTAGAAGGAGAAAGAACAGGGAGGTTATAGGTTTATGGCTTTTATGTAAGGTAGGCCTTGCATTGGCACATAGCTCTTCTTCCTAAATCTGATTATAAGCAGAAGAACGCATTCCGATGGTCACACCTTACTGCACGGGGGCTAACAAATGTCTGCTTGTTTTTCAAGGAGTAGGAAGAAATGTTTAGTGAATACCTAGCAGTCTATTGCCAGAGATGGTTTTTGTTGTTTCAATTCCATTGTACATTCTTCTTAGCATTTAAAAATTATTTGAACTTTTGAACGGTAATACCTTCACATACTTTAAAAGTTTAAAAATGTGAAAAGTTACACAGTAAAATGTTTGCTTATCATTCCTGCCCCACGTCTGCCCAGATCCCACTAGGTAATCATGGTTATTACTTTGTCATGTATACTTCCAGAAACATTTTGTTTAAAAAAGCAAATATGAATTTTATATATATATATATATATATATATATATATATATATGAGAAATCTCTTCCTCCCTTATTACATAGATGAAGCCATGATATACCCAGAACTTTGTACTTGGCTGTTTTCCCTTAGTAGTATAAGATAGTTATTTTGAATTTTGTATTACTCAGTCTCAATGAGAAGGTGGTGTTCCCAGCCTCAGGGAATTTCTAATCTAGTCTGGTCAAGGTATAATCTACTAGTAAGGAGAAGGAGATATGAGTAGTGGAAGCTTTTGTACTAAAATCAAATACCTGTTACTCACTCTGCAACTCAATACCAAAATTAGAGCAAATGAGTTATACCTTTATAAGTCAAATTAGATTTTTAGAAAACTGCTTCAGGAAATTAGGCATGCTAAGATAATTCTTGGCGTTTAAATCATGTAAATTAAAATTAAGGGAATAGCAAATGGTTTGCGTTAGGAAATAGATCTTTGGCTACATTTTTGCATGATTTTCTGATGCACTAAGTACATTTTAGTGGTCAATGTTCTCTACATTAAATGGCTTTTGTTTTGGTAAACCCATATGTTTGGAGTATTAATGGTTGTATTTCTAATTTGTTACTCTGGCCCAAATGATGAAGTAATAGAATGTTACATATTTCCTTCCACTTAACATTTAACTTAGATTAATGAAACTAAATGTCAGTTTTAACTCTGGAACTTCTTAAAATGAACTACACTGGGAAGCCCTCTGAATTCTTTGTGGTTTCCCGTGTTCCATGAGCCACCAACAGAGTGTTCACCTGCAGTGACTCTGGTTTACTCAGCCCCCGGGGGTGCATTACTGCTCGGAAATGGGAAGGGAGAGTAGCATGTGGTGCGTAATTGAGAGCTGTGTTTGGTTGGGACTGACCTGGTGCCCCTTTTGTCTGCTGGATTGAATGGGAGTTTAAAGGAGGAACTGCTGCTGCTAAGAATGAAATGAACCCAAGTGCCGCTTACCCAAATGTTTGGCCCGACTGTCAGTGCATAGGGATTAACTAACATCCAGGAACTTTTAGCTGGCCTCTGCTTTGTTCTTCAACATTAGGACCTTCAGTGAGCTCTAGACCTGCACAAATGACCTGCAGCAAATACGGCAGCTTTCATTTGGGCTGAGGAAGAGGAATATCGGAAAGAATGAGGAGAAGGAGATAAATATCTTTTCTTTCTTGGCCCTTCCTGCTTTATCTTTCTCCACCTTTATGCCTTTATTAATGAGGATTTTCCAAATATCGCTCTTCAAAAATGCCATAAGAAGATTTCATTTTCTGTGGTTTTAATATCATAAAATATCTCCCTATGTGAAATAACTGGATATGCTGGATCAAGCGTAACAAACATCCCTTTAGGACATTGCTGAATCTGTATTTAAAACATAAGGGGAAAACTCAGAACAGATGGGAAAAGGACTGGAAATGGAAGTGAATTGACTGCTGCAGCTGCCCTCTGGGCTCCTGCAGATCTTGGTAATCAAAAGGATTGGGGTTCAGTTGCCTTGTGGGAGACAGGAGACAGGGCCTTGGGTCCATTTAAGTTAGGGATACTATAGTAATGTGAGACACTCAAAGGACTATGGTCTCAGTAGAGAGGTGACAAATATGTCTCAACCTATTCTTACCTGAGGAAAATGTTTCTAAGAATTCTTAACCACAGGTCCTCCCTCATAGATTTTCAGTTTCAATTTATACTCTGTGTGGTCTGGCAATTTCTAAGCTGTGAAACTTATTTAAAACAGTCTGATTGTACTCACATAAATCACCAAGTTAAAAAAAAATACAAAATAGAATAAAAAATATGAGCATAGAAAATAAATACTATCAAAGGGGCTCAGATTGATTTAAAAAGGAACCACATAGAATTCTTTAAAACTGAATGGACTAAAGAACTCATTCATGTAACCAAAAACCATCTCTGCTACAAAAACTATTGAAATTAAAAAAAGAATGACTTAAGTAAGAATGGATCTTATACTCCAAAAAGAAAGAAAGAAAACAACAACAAAAAAGCAGTATATGGGTTAAATAAGAATAGAGGAAATGACTGAAATGCAAGATAATACCTGAAGAAATTACCTATAATGTAGCATAGGGTGGCAATGTTAGGCCTTCAGTGTTGCTTCTCTGGATTTTTGAAACAGCTTTCTAACTAGTATTCCTGCTACTGTTCTTATGTGCATCCAAACTATTAGCCTTGGATCCCAGCTCCTGTGGTCACATTTTCAAACCTTCACCCTCCATTTTCCACTTATCTTTTATAGACAATAGCTAATCTTTTACTCAATAGCTACCCCCAGGAAATCCTCCCTGATCCTAAAACTGCATTTGTTCATTAGATGCTCCTGGCCTGTGTTCCCATTGTATCTAGATCCTAACCCAGTTATAATCTTATTACATTGTTATCATTAATGCTTTTTAAAAGTTTTACTATTCATCACTAGAGTGTAAGTTCTTTGTAGACTAGCAAGGCTCTCTTGTTAACAATTATAGCCCTAATGTCTACCATTTGTACAATCAGTACTTTGTAAGCACTCAGTAATTGTTCATTGAATGTAAAAATGAACAGTATATGTGAAAGGTGAAGCTAGATAGGTCTAATGATGCTTAGATCCTAGGAAAGGGCTTATGGTTCATGTTTCTGACAGGAGATTATTTAGGTAGTTTGTTTAACCATTTCACATGACCAGTGTGTTAATGTCTGAATTTAATTTACTCATTCTGTGTCGTCTTTAAAGCCAAACTTTTCAGTAAAACGAAACCAAACAAAAATACACCCCCAGCAGTCTGTATTTCAGCTCCCCACCCCCACCAGATAACCTTTTTTTAAAACATTTTATGTTTGTGGGTACACAGTAGGTATATATATTAAGGGTATATGAGATATTGTGATGCAGGCACACAATGTATAATAATCACATCAGGGTAAATGGGGTATCCATCACCTCAAGCATTTACCATTTCTTTGTGTTACTGATATTCCCATTATACTCTTTTAGTTATTTTTAAATGTACAATAAATTGTTGGCTGTAGTCACCCTGTTGCACTATCAAATACTAGATCTTATTCAACATATCTAACTATACAAAGTTATCTTAAGTTTGAATTATAGAGGCGTTTCCACAGTAGCAACCAGTAGGTAGTGACACCATCACTGACAATAGCTTTAGGTCACACTCTGTGTTTCTGAGTGACAGCCAAACACAGTAGATACTCACGTCACCACCTAGTTTATCTTCAAATATGAAGGACTCCAGTGACACTCACTTTTACTCCTTGCATCTTTGGTAGTAAAGAAGAATCTTTGTCATCCCCAGGACCTCGTCTTTTTGTTTGTTTGGTACATGGAATGAAATGACTCAGGTGCCTTCTTTCAGTTATTTAAGTTGTATAGTAAGATCAACTGTAGAATACTGTCAGGCATCTTGGAATAATATCTTTATCATCATCCAATTGATGCTTCTTCCAGTTTTGTTTCCTGTTGCTGTCACTCAATCTCTGTCATTAATTGCACCAAAATAATAATTCTCTATTGTGTCCTGACGTATTGTTTTGTTACAATTATTTGGAAGGTCTTGTTACTACTGCACATTAAACAACAATTCTAAGGTATGTGAATTGTTTAATTTTAAAAAGTGTAGTCATTCTTGCTTATTTCCATTCTGATCTTCATATAGGAGTTAAAGATGGAATTATAGCTAACCGCAGTGATGAGAAATTCGTGGTGAACAGTGCCACATACCCTTTCACTCTCTCCCTGCCCATTTAGACCTCCATAATTATTAATCATTATAGTGTGCTTTCTCAATGCAACCTACTGTCCAGTCTCAGCACAGCGAGTACTTCAGATCATCACTGCTTGTCAGGTTTAGCCCTCAAGATGCCAGGACTAGCTTTCCTTATATAGTTCCCACTTGTTCACTTTGCACAAAATACCTGTTTACATATCTGTGCCCTAAGGTTTGTCCTCACATGGTTATTTCTGAGCTCATATTTTGGGTGCTATTTATCCCTCTTCCGTGCTGTTCTTTGTGGTGTCTACTAAACAAAACTTGTAATGATGTGGTAACAGTAAACATTTATGAGTGGTTCTCATGATGTAGCAGGTACTGCATTAAGTCCCTGACATGTATTATTTCATTGAATTCTTTTACTAACACCAAGAGTTAGGGCCCATTGCTCTTCTCATTTTATAGATGGAGAAACTAGGGCAAGGCTAAATAATTGGTAAATGGCAGAGCCTGAGTTTGAATCAAGGCCACCTGACTTCTGAGCCCAAATTGTTAACCTCTGAGGTAGCCCTTAAAGAAGGTTGGGTTAAAACCAAACTGATTGATAGTGAACATACTGCTTTTGCCTATGTTGGCACTGGCTAGAATAAAAACCTTTTCCTTTATGTTTTCCCAGATTCCAAACTAACTTGGCCTAACCTTTCAAATCTCTAAGAAATTTATAGTTTTATATCTATTAAAAAAGTCTTCTGGTAGACTTCATAAATATGACTTAGGTTTTTATTAAACTCTTTTGCTCATATCTTTCTATATCTCAGAAAACCTTTAATTTTTGAGACAGTAGCTATTTGTGTAGGCTGTCTTATACGTTCACAGATGGCATTATTTTATCAGTCCTCAAACCATCTGTAGCATCAACTTAGTCTATTCCAATTGGTGTCATCTTTCATTTATGCAGGAGTGAGTTATTAAAGTAAAATTTTATATTTGTATAACATTTTGGGTAAATGTTAGAGTAAAACATTGGTTTATTTTATCACAACAATCCTTTGCAAAGAAAATTTATTTTTTCCAGCTTATCTTGATTTACTTTATATGTAGTCTTCGGAATGAAATTGAATCAAATAACTGTTTATTGAGCACAAATTATTATCTTGAAATGTAAGGATAAGAAATGACCCCTGTGTTCACTGAATTTATAGTCTTGTAGGAAAGACAGTGAAGTAGTAAATTCCCATTGAAGAAGAAATACAATTATGATTACCATTATGAGAAGAGAAAAGATGGTAGTATGGGAAATGATAGTAAAGGGATTAAGTCTGGTCTAGTGAGTCTAGAAAGGCCTTTCAGGGGAAGAGTGGGTAGGAGTTCACCAGACGAAGTGTAGCTGATGGGTGATAGGGAAGAGGAAAATAACATTGTAGGCAAAGTAAGCAGCAAATGAGAAAGCCTCCATGGCAGAGAGCTTGGAGTAACTAAGTCATTGAAAGATGTGCAGTCTGACTGGAACTTAGAGTAGGAGGAAGAGAGTGACATGTGATCTCAGGGGAGACCTGAGAGCTAAACAGGTATCAGTTGTTTTTTAGGACAATTAAAGATTCTGGATTTGAACCTAAGATTAATGGCAAGTCATGGGTGAGTTTAAAGCGGAGGTGTGGCATGAACAGATTTGGGCTTTAGGAAAACCACTTGGGCTGCCGTGTGGAGAATGAGTTGGAAAAAGGGACAGAAGTCGGGGGGAAAGTTAGGAGGCTGTTTCAATATGATTTTTACTTAGGCTATAGTAGTGGCAGTAGAGGCGGAGGGTGGTGGATAGATTACAGAGGCCACCCTGCTGAGATTGGAAGAGCCAACCCGTGTGTGTACAAAGCTCTGTCTTGCTTTCCTGCATCGTACTATTGTACTAACAAATGGTCTTTCTGCATATAAGAGTATGAGCCAGAGAAAAATGAACAGACATGAGGCCTGAAGTTAGTATAGAAGCTCTGTATTATGAAAAGGCATGATCTCACAGGTAGTTAAGGGTAATAAAGACAAAAACACTCAACTAAATGGAAAGTCCTCAGTTTGATTGTAATCTAGCCAGGATCCTGATCTGAGATTTGCTCTTCATATTAGTGTGTATGATGTCAACAGAATTTTGAGAGACAGACATGTTTATTCAGTGGCCGATGCCTCCTTTCCCCCAAAACATCTTTCATCCACTTGCTCATTTATTCATTGCATTCATTTACAAACACTTCAAATCCTTACTGAGGGCTTACTACTCACCAGACATGTTTACTTATCTTAGTTTTTAATACTACATATGGCCATTATTCCTAGTGTGGGCCTTTGATGTTTATAGGTACTTCATGGACCACTTCTCGTTGAGGATACATTTAGTCCATCAGGTTTCCGTTTTAAGTTGACTCATCACTTAAGGTGTAGCCATTGGTAAAATCCTGCAATCCTGATCTCCTGTGGCCCATATCCTCTGCACTTTCTATTGCTGCTCCCCAGTCTTTGGTCAGGGTCAGTATGTTTAATTCCATTTCATTCAAACAGTTGGTCAGTTCAGCCATCACCACCACCACTAAGTCATCTTGTTGATCATTGTTGAACTATTATATTAGCCAAGGTAATGCAAGCTATCAGCAAACAAGTTCTCCATGTAAGTGGCTTAAATACATTAGAAGTTTATTTCTTGCTAATATAAGTTCAATTGGTAACAGATACAGGAATGGTGGATTTTCTGCTCCACTGTGAACTCAGGCTGATGGAGTCACCATGGGGCTCACAAGCTTGCCTAGCTGGCAAAGGGAGTTAGGTGAATGTGAAAGCTTATTCAGGAAGTTTTTATGGGCCAGGGCTAGAGGTGGCTTACATTGTTCCCACCCATGCTTCAGAACTCAGGTGCATGGCCATACTTCACTACAGGGGAGACTGGGAAATGTAGTCTGTGTGTTTTCTTGGTAAGCCTGTCTTTGTCAAACCCAGCTAGTGAATGTCCTTGTACAATACCTGCTGTTTGATTCAGATATTATAAGAGGCATGGAAGGACCAGATCTATTGTTGTAGGACTTTTTCCTTAGTTCAGCTAAAGACAGTGGGGTTGGGGGAGGGTGGTCCTCATCACACAGCCATGTAAAATTAGGCTCACAGACAATTCGAAGGAGGAGAAAAATGGAATTTATTGGGCAAAGAGGAATAAAAAGGGAAACAGGGACTCTCCACCAAGTCAGAACAAGAATCTTGCTAGTATGCTTCCCGCCTCACAGACTGTAATCCCAGGTTCCACCCAGGAGGAGGAGGGGCCAGGCTCCTCCCTGCTGCCAAAAGCATGAACTTCTGTGTCTCCACCCCAGTGTACCCTCCTCCCAGTGCATATACCCATTGGAGTTTTTTCAGGGTGCCCTTCCCACCTGACTGTCTCAATATGAAGGAGGAATTTCCTTTGTGCCTAATAAGTGGGTGTGTCACAGTCCTGGACATTAGAGTGGGAAATGTCTACATTCTGAACTCCTAACATATCTGATCATTGCTATTACTGTTTTCTCACAGGGAAATAAATGCCCGGCTTGATGCTGTATCTGAAGTTCTCCATTCAGAATCTAGTGTGTTTGGTCAGATAGAAAATCATCTACGTAAATTGCCTGACATAGAGAGAGGACTCTGTAGCATTTATCACAAAAAAGTAAGTGTGACAGAAATCTAATAAAGCTGACAGTGTTCTTCAGCTCACAAATTAAAAGAAAACTTTTAAAGGAAAGTTTTATTAAAAGAAAACTTCTGAGAGCTCTATTATTATTTTATTTTGTAAAATCTTACAAATATAGCATGCGAGAGTAGCTGAATCCTCAGAAATTTTAATAGCACAAATTAGAATTATTCCAATTTAACCATTGTAAAAAATAGTTTTCTCATGTACATTAACTACAGCCACATAGAGGCCCTTCTCTTATAATACAGGATATTCTCCTGTTTCATCCTGAAAGTATAGACTATTATCAAAATAGGAAATTTATGTAGACTAGTTATTTTAGAAAAAAGATACCTTATTTCTTTTGATCTTAGAACAACTTATTATTTCTTAAACTAAGGAAAAATCTGCTAGTATAACATCTGTGGTGGTAATTAGTATGAAAACAATCTTGGATATTGAAGGTGAGTAAAGGATTATTTTGATTTTTATCACTTAAGCTTTATAGTTTGAGTCATAGCGAAAATGAGTCATTTTCCACTTTTAGGGAAATAATTTAGGTTATCTTCAAAATATGCCTAAAATTTTAAAAAATTATTAATACTTTTAAATGATAAAAAACACGATAAACTCTTTATGGGGTTTTACTTTTTGCAGAAGTCATTCACACACTTTATACTCTTTGTTCCTTGTCAAAACTTTATGACATTGAGAAGTTACTATTTTTATTACATTCTTACTAATAAGAAATTGTATCTAATGCTATGTGTGTGTGTGTGTGTGTGTGTGTGTGTATATATATGTGTGTGTGTGTGTATATATATATAAATTGCTGCAACCACTTGAATTACTTTGGCTCATATGATGATGCTGAGAGGTTTAATAACTTGCTAGTAACAGAATCTGTATTTAGACCCAGGATTCTTGATTGTGTTTTCATTGGCTGTGTCTTTTGGACACTATCATGTTTGATGTAGTTATCTTGACTGCCATTTTTTTTTTTCTGTTTGCCACTTTTCATAAGCAAATTTTATTTTTCCTCCAAACGTAACTCCTTGCCAATATAATAATTTTACTGTAAAACAGTTTTTATATGCCTAAATTTTTACTTTATTTTTGAGACAGAGTTTTATTCTCGTCACCCAGGCTGGAGTGCAATGGGGTGATCTCGGCTCACTGCAACCTCCACCTCCCAGGTTTAAGCGATTCTTCTGTCTCAGCCTCCTGAGTAGCTGGGATTACAGGCACCCGCCACTATGCCCTGCTGGCTTTTGTATTTTTAGCAGAGACGGGGTTTCACCACATTGGCCAGGCTGGTCTTGAACTGCTGACCTCAGGTGATCCACCCGCCTTGGCCTCCCAAAGTGCTGGGATTACAGGCATGTGCCACCTCACCCAGCCTATATGCCTAAATTTTAGTTGTGACCAAGTTTTCATTAGAGTTTCTATATTTTTCAGCCCCTTTTACCCCCACAGAATTTTACTAGAATAAGTACTGCTTCTAAGAATACTTGAGGTGCCCAAGAGGACTTATGTAACTGTTTTACATGCTTCAGCTAAATTTGAAAACAATGCACAAGCCAGAATTGGAAATACTGATCCTGGGGTGAAAGAATGTAGGAGTTGGTTATGGGGTCAAGGGAGCCTATTGTATCATTATTGGGTACACCATGTTGTTGTTTTGCTGGCAATAGCAGAAGCTGTGCTGATAGTTGCAAGTTTTATGGTAGATCTTTTTGAAGTTGCATAGTGGTTGCCAAACCATTTGTTGTTTTGTATCCTTGGCTCAGAGTCTGAAAATTGGTGCACATTAACCTTCTTTAAACAACGGCTCTCCGGGCACCTTGCCTTAACTACTTGAAAGGATTCACTGACAGATGTCAGAGATTTTTGTTTTTCTTAAGAGAAAACAGAAGCAAAGCTGAAAATCTTTCAATGACTACTGAAATGCACTAAGTCAAAGTGTCCGTGGCATCAAGATGGCAGCATCAGTTCATGGGGCTGTGATTTCTTTTCCACCTTCCTGCCTTTTTGTAAACTTTACTTTGATGTTTGTATTGCACAGGGTTTGTGTATTTATAAAAGTTTCAAAACTCTAGTAAAGTCAGAATCTAATTCATTTAAAAAGTGGCCACTATGCAGTGCAAGAATGACTTATTTAGGAATTTAAAAATATATTTTACTAAAGGAACTTATAACTCACTTGGAAGCCATTCCTTGTTGCTGTTTTAGTGTTTGTTTGCACAAGAATGTGCCTAAAGATTAGTTTGAAGGGTGAAGAGTAGAAATGATCTGGTAACAAACCAACTTCAGGAAAGCTGAATGCTTTAAACTAATGTTTTATAGATTAGTTGGCTGGCTCTACGAACACACCATCAAACATATGTCTATTCTTTATTATTAGATTACTCTGCATAAGCTTCTATGTACACCACATAGTGAGTGATGTCCTGGGTACAGATTATGCCAATTATGTGAAATTCATAAAACGAGAAGGAACACTGGATATTGTGGGAAGTGGTCAACACAGGCTGTACGGTTTTGTGGAAAGTGTCCTGGAATACGTACCAATAGGTGTTTTTATGTCGATAATGATAGAGGATCTCAAGTGAGCTGATTCTGGCATAAAATAAACATTTCTTCTTCTTCTTCTTTTTTTTTTGAAACAAGATCTCACTGTGTAACCCAGGCTGGAATGCAGTGGCATGACCACAGCTCACTACAGCTTCAGCCTCCAGCCTTCTGAGTAACTGGGACAACAGGCATGTGCCACCATGCCCAGCTAATTTTTTTTTTTTTTTTTTGTATTTTTTGTAGAGACAAGATCTTGTCGTGTTACCCAGGCTGGTCTCCAACTCCTGGATTCAAAGATCCTCCCACCTCAGCCTCCCAGTGTGCTGGGATTACAGGCGTGAGCCACTGCTCCTAGCCTAAAATAAACATTTCTTTTGATGACAAAACATTAAATTCAAATCTTGTAAATAGTACTAGTCACAGGAACCCATACTAACTTTGCTCAAGAACTGTTTTGTAAGAAAGTGTTAAGTAACTGCCGAGGTTGGTGAATACATTTAAAGGATAATCGCACTTAGCAAATGTTGAGGAGAGTGTTTTCAGAATTTTCTAGGTGAGAATTGTTTTTTAGCCAGGCAGGAATAAGCCCAAAGCCCTGTTTTCAGTGTTGCGCTTAAGCTGGGGTCCTTTCCATCCTGTGTCCAGTGAGGCCCTGCCTCCGTACTTGTGGGTCTGTGCTCAAGCTCTCCCAGTGAGACAGCTGCTGCCAGAAGTAGGGCTGAATTCCTGGAGAGTGACTCCAGGAGCAGCCACTTACCCATCCTCAGCTTTCTTGCAGCTTCTTTTGAGTTCTTTTGCTTAAGAAACTTGAGAACAACCTGCTGCCTCTGGCTTTCAAGGTGATTGTAAAACACTACTGGTTTTCACCTTGCTTCTGTTGCTGACTTAACTTTACATTGTGTCTCAGCTTGGAAAATTAATCCTTTTCTTGGGATTACAATAATTACAAGAGGTGAATATTCAAAATTATATTGAAAATGTTTATGTTTAGTTCTTTACTTTTGTTAAAAGGTATCATTAATTGACTAGTGGCCAAAAAGCTTCTAGGTTTCACATTTATGTAAACAGTCCAGCTTCCTGTATGGGGTGGGGAGGGGGTCTTTCTGGAGAAAAGTTGCCTCATGATACACTTAGAATTCAACATTTGCTCAGCTGGACCTAACTTCTTACTTTTTTTGCATAATTTACTTCACCCTTTGTGGTTTTTGAATGTGTTCTTAGCCTTAATCTATTTCATATATACTACTTATTATGTGCCTTATTACCTTAGCCTTAAATTGTTTTCTCAAGACAGTTCTTTTCAGTCAACATTCTGTCAGTTTTATTTTCCTGAGCTGTCTTCTAGAGCCTTCTGACTTGATCCAGTATGGACTGGTTGTCCTTATATCTGTTGTATAGTACTATCTTAAATTCCCTTTACTTCCCTTGAGTTGAATCTTTTATTTTCTATATTCCATGTCTTCCTCTTGGTTTATTTCTTCATTTTGGTGGAGTACATCCTCTAGAATCTTCCTGAGAATGTTGGAAGTAAATCTTTTGAAATATTCATGTCTGAAAGTGTTTTGTTTTGTTTTGTTTTTTTTAAATTATCGTTGTTACTACCTTCACATTTGATTGGTAGTTTGAATGGGTATAAAATTCTAGGTTTTAGATGACTTTACTATCTTTACTACCGCTTCTGTTGAATTTTTCATTTCTACTATTATACTTTAATTTCCAAGAATTTTTGTTTTCTTGTTCTCCAAACATTTTTTCTTTTTAGCATCTTGTTTCATGGTTGTAGTATCTTCTATTTAATGGAAGATATTATTAATATTTTTAGAAGTTCCCTCGCAGGGCAGAATCCAAATTGGTACACAAGTCTTTTTGGATTCTTGATGTAAATTGTGTCTCAGTTTTCCTTAAGGACAGTTTAAAATTCAGGTACCTTGAGTCTTTTAAGTCAATCACTATTTATCCATTTACTTTATAGCTTCTAACATATTGTTGCTGTTGTCCTCCTTTCTAGTGTGGTTTTTTCCTTTTTTTTTTTTTTTTGAGATGGAGTCTTGCTCTGTTGCCCAGGCAGGAGTGCAGTGGTGCGATCTTGGCTCACTGCAACCTCTGCTTCCTGGGTTCAAGCGATTCTTCTGCCTCAGCCACCTGAGTCACTGGGATCACAGGCGAGCACCACCACACCCGGCTAATTTTTGTATTTTTAGTAGAGATGGGGTTTCACCATGTTGGTCGGTCTGGTCTCGAGCTCCTGACCTTGTAATCCACCCACTTCAGCCTCCCAAAGTGCTGGGATTACAGGCATGAGCCACTGTGCCTGGTTGGTTTCATGCCTTTTTAAACAATCTCTTAACTGTTGTTTGAAGATGGAAATTAGATGCACATGTGTTTAACCCACTCTGTTTACCAGAAGCTACGATGTAAAAATTATTCATGTTCATGTTAAAAAATACTACAGTAGTATGCAAGGGTATACAATAAAGGATAAAAAGTCTCCCTCTGCCACCCCTCCATACCTACTACCCAGAGGGTAACCAGAGTAAGTCACATGTGTTACCTCCTAAAATTTTTATTGATATTTAGATTTTTCTATTTGTATAGAAAAATGTATATCTTTTAAAGAATCACAAAGAAAGTATTACCATGTAAATACATAAAAATATATACATATATGGGCTATGTGGTATATGATAGAAACATACTATATATATTCAATGTATGTTGAAATTATGGAGTTCTATACTGATACAAACATCTTAAATTTTTTTAGCTGTTTCATAGTATTACATTGCATGAGTTTTTCCTAATAAGATCCCAATTGATGGATATTTATTTCTTATTTATCTTTTTAAATTATAAGCAGTGCTACTATGAATATTCAGACACATGTTTTTCACTATTAGTCTATTTTAGATAAATTATTTAAAGTGATGTTTATTCAAAGGGTTATATGCACTTTTTTGTTATGAAGACATGCCAAGTTGTTTTTCAAAAAGGTTAGTCCTCTGCTAATAGTATATAAAAGTGTCTTTTTCTTTTTTTTAAATCCTGTTACATGGTTATTGTGGAGCTTTTAAATATTTGACATTCTGATAAGTGAAAAATGCTATCCTGTATTTCTAATTTGCTTGTCTTTAGTTGTATATGAAGATAATCATGTACATACTGACTGTTTCTATGAGCTGCATATTCAGTTTGTTTAGCCATTGTTCTTTGGATTATTCATCTTTTTCATGTCAATTTGTAAGAGCCTATTATGTTTGGGAGAATTTTGCCTTGTGTTTGTTATGTCTTACAGATATTATCCTTCACATTTTTTAGCTTGTTTAACCTATTTTTGCTATTTGGTTTATGCTATTTTAAAATGAAAAAATACTAAACAAGTATTGGCTTTGTTTTCCTTGGCTAAAATTATTTTCTTTATGCCTTTAAAATATTACATAGTATTTAACCTCATTTAGAAAATATCAGTGCTATTTTATTTCAACTAACTAGTTAATAGAAAATTTAAACTTTCCTCAATTCTGATTCTAACTTTAAAAGATCACTAGTTAAACTTCATTTTCATGTATCTTATGCTATTTTGTAAAAAAATTTCTATTTTCAGTGTTCTACCCAAGAGTTCTTCTTGATTGTCAAAACCTTATATCACCTAAAGTCAGAATTTCAAGCAATAATACCTGCTGTTAATTCCCACGTTCAGTCAGACTTGCTCCGCACCGTTATTTTAGAAATTCCTGAACTCCTCAGTCCAGTGGAGCATTACTTAAAGATACTCAATGAACAAGCTGCCAAGTAAGTACCAGACCCTGAATTCTTCTTTTTCGACAGTCAGTATACTCCAGTGCATTTGCCATTTGATTTGTGGATTCTTAATCTTTACTAGAAGTTGAATGAGTACATATATAATTAGAAATGTGATTGGACCCTAAAAGTGTTACATTACAGTTGGAATACTTGCTATCTAAAATTTAGGCAGTTTACCATCTAGGACAGGTATAGTACTCCCCCAGGTATCAGATGATGGAAAGGTAAAACACAGGCAAAGCCAAGCAGTAGTAGATTATTAACCCCAAAATGAATGTCAGATATCTTGTACTCATTTCCTATATTTCCAGAGATGTCCTTATATTTAGAATCTGTAAAAGCAAAGTTATCCTTTAAAAGGTAGTTCTTTTATAACGTATTGCACAAAACATTCTATATAAATGAAATAGGATTTGACATTTACATTTGTCTTTGTTTTCTGCATAGGCAAACAACAAATAATGTATCTCTTGGTTTTACCATGGGAATCATGAACTTAAAAAGTGAAAATGATATTAGGGTAATTTTGACCATCCTCAGAGAAGTTAAAAAACAAGCCCATAAGTGCTTAGTGACAATTGGAACCTCATTTCCCTGACTTCCAGTGCTTTCCTCTTTCATCACACTATGAAAAATAAACGATAACTGCTCTAATCAATAAACTTTGAATATGTATTTGCATTTTTGATTTTTTAGAGTTGGGGATAAAACTGAATTATTTAAAGACCTTTCTGACTTCCCTTTAATAAAAAAGAGGAAGGATGAAATTCAAGGTGTTAGTGACAAGATCCGAATGCATTTGCAAGAAATACGAAAAATACTAAAAAATCCTTCTGCACAATATGTGACAGTATCAGGACAGGAGGTAATGTCAAACCTACTTTTATTTTCTATTAGTTTTCGTCTAGTAGAAAAGCTATTTTAAAATGTAAATAAAAATCTGAGGATAGGGTATGTATTATCTCTTCAAATTTTCTGTTTTATTCCTTGGAAATATGTTGTAATAACTTGTTTTGATAAGAATTATTTTAATGATGGTGTTTTATTAGTCTCTTGTGAAAGTAATGCAACTTAATGTTATATGTGTATTAGCGTTATCTGTTAAAATTATATTATAGAAAATCTCAATTATTATGAATAGCAACTTATAGAATTCATTTGTTCTAAATCCAGGAAAGAGAAGTTAGTCTTTGATCCCTGCCTTACAGATGATGAAATAATACAAAGTTGGCCACCTGTGTTGATTGGCTCATATATTGATTAAACGGCGGGGCTTCCTACTAAAGTTAAGAGTATAGCTGCTAAAAAAACAAATCTAGAGTGAAAAACTACACTTAGTGAGTCTTCCATAAAATTATGGTACTGTTTAGAATGTGTTTCTTGGGGTGTGTACTTCTGTTTAAAGTTTGATACTAGTGTCTGAATGAGAACCAGAAAAGGAAGAAGTATGCCTTTTAAATATGGTTGTACTTTTCAGTCCTATTCTGAGTCTTGAGGCATGCTACTCCTATATCTTATGTTTAATAAAATATGAAGATTCAAACAGAGGGAGTTTGAGAAATTCTGTTTTATTAAAATACCAAATTGGGAAACTTATGGATAACTTCTATAGAGTGAGCATTTTATTCAGGATTTTTAAAAATAGATATTTTTCTGGTGGGGAAGAACTTAATTTCAAATCAAAATTTTTAACATTTACATTGCTTTGTGTGTTTTGCCAAAAGATTGTTGATTGTATAGTTATTTGAAATAAGAAGCTCTACATTAATAGAGAATATTCATTAAAATGTTTGTCTTGTGTTATTTCATAGATTTACCCATTAAGTCAACCTGTCTTCTGAACTACAATTATTAAGATATTATACGCAGCAGACATTCACAATGCCACATGGAGCTCTATATAATAGAAAAATGATTTGACAATATTTATACTTAAGTTTATTGTCTGAACAGACAAATACCAAATATTTAATTGTAGTTCTTGTTTTTACTATGCGGTCATGACCTTGCAAAGTGAAAATTGGCCTAAAGGCCACCATTCTGGCTATTGGTTTAAAATCAAATGATGAACATTGCTTTAGTTACTTTAATAAAAGATATGTAGTAGAAAAGTGGCTGCCTGGTTATACAGTGGAGAAAGCTAAGTGTACGTGCCAGTTCTACCATTTACATGCTATATGACCATGGAAGAGTTACCTCTGTTATAAGACTATTATGGAGACCAATTAAGTTAAAATACATGAAAGTGCTTTTTAATCATAAAGTGCTATGCTTATACTACTCATATAATAACAATAATAGTAATAGAGTTACCATTTATCAAGTACTTGTTAAGGTCTAGAACAGTGGTAGGTGCCTACATATATTATTTAATTCTTGTAACAACGCCAAAAAGGGTCAGTCATTCTAGTTTTGTTGGAAAGAAAACAGGTTTGGAGTAGTTAAATAAGTTACCCAAGGTCAGAAGCACAAATCCAGCCCAGTTCTGCCAGACTCTTGTCTTTCTATTATGTTAATACCAGTATTACATTCCATTTATTAATTCCAAATATTAACAAAGGATTCTCAACACCATGGATTTTATCTGACAAAATCTGGACATTTTAGAGCTCATAGTATTCAAAATAAAATTTAAGTCTTGGAAAGACGGTCCTGGATTCATTTGGTAGTTTTTGAGTAAAAATGAAAGAAAATTATCAGGAATTCATAAGACATAGTAGACTGGTTATTCATTGTGAGTGTGGCATTGAGGTTTAAGAAAAAGTACAGCATGGAGATCAACTAATTTTATTAAAAAATATTAGAAAGGAAGATCAGTTATCTTTTATCTTTACTAGGTTAAGTTGATGAATTTGAGGAACAAAGTTTCTTCGTTATTAATAGTAGGATGGATTATTGTTGGTTTTTAATAATCTTCTCTAGGATTTTAGTAGAACGTTAACACAAAATTACTTTCATAAAACCTTTTGAAAATTAATGATTCCATTCATTGGAACACCAAAGGAATTCTAAATATTCAAACTTGTTTTCATCAAATTCTGTTTTAAAAAAGACTATAGTGGCTCACACCTATAATCCCAACACTTTGGGAGGCCAAGGCAGAAGGATTGCTTGAGCTCTGGAGTTCGAGACCTACTTGGGCAACATAGTGAGACACCATCTCTAAATATAAAAATAAAATTAGCCAGGCATAGTAGAATGTGTGTATAGTCGCTGCTACTCGGGAGACTAAGGTAGAGAATCGCTTGAGCCTGACAGGCTGAAGTTGCTGTGACCCGTGATCATGCCACTATACTCCACCCTGGGCAACAGAGTGAAACCCTGTCAAAAAAAAAAAAAAAAAAAAGACTAACGGTATTCTCAAATTATTTAAAGGTACTTAAAAGACTAGGAAAAGACTCCATCAAATATGATTATCTCTGAGAAGTGAGGGAGGCACGGTGGAAAACCCTTATTTTACATTTATTGGTGCTTCTTTATACATTTCTGTTCTGACATTTTATTTCTATACATACAGCTTTTGTAATAACCTTAAAAGACCCATTATAGCAGCCCCACGTGATCCATGTGATGGTATGTGGATCTTGTTATTTTTACCAAAATTAGGTAAATGTGCCGGTCTGTTAATCCAGTGTTATTTTGACAACATTCATTTTTCACCTCTGTTCCCAGCTTTTATATACTCATTAGAATACTAAAACCTTATTGTATGATGCCTTATTGTCTCTGACTATGTAAGTATTGGCTTAGAAGAAATTAATGAAAGCAGAAACTTTATATTTTTATGTAATAATGTACATACATTATTATGTATTATGTAATGTATGTATGTATCTATGAAAGTATGTATGTAATGAAAGCAGAAGTTTACATAGTTTACTGCTTCTGTTACAGTCTCTATCATATTTTATGAATATAGACCAATTATCTCTTAACCTTGAATCAAATACGGAATGGAAAAGGGGCAATATTTACATTGGGGGCAGTACTGATAAGTATTATTATTACTAAGGGAAAAAGAAAAATATTGGAAAAAAATCTTTAGAAAGAGTTTTATTCATTGACAGCATGCAGCATATCCAAATATCTGTTTACTACGTTTAAAATGTGGAAAATAATCTGTTAAATCTGAGTGCTTTTTACTTAGGTTTAAAATATAGTAAAAAATGCTTAAATTATTAAGAGAATGAAAAGTGGGGAGTGGAGGAATGGGTTAAGTGTGGTGCTGGAGAAAACAGCAGTTTCTGGAGTGAGTAAGAATTTCGGCAAACCTAGTGATGTTGCCAGCCCGGTGATACCACAGGCTATATAGATTGAGTAACAATATCTGACATTTAACTAAGACAGAATTGGGTCCCAGGAGAAGAATATGAGAGATTGCTATAATGAATCAAGGCAGACTACTCACATCAACACCTAAGAAACAAAGTCAGGAACTGTAAAGCAGGAAAAGTTGCTGTGAGAGCTTTCTAAGATTACTGGAATGTATGCTATTTTTCTATGTTAGTTTTCTTTTCTTTAGTAACAAAATTCTTAAACCAAAGGCCTACCTGTTCATTCTTAGAATGTTAAAAAAAAAAGAATAGCTAGAGAAAAAATTTTGTATCTCATCATCGCTGTAGAAGAGAAGAAAAGCTAGCAGATGACCACTCTGAGGAGGAACCCAGGCTGAAATTCCGAGGACTGCTAAGTGAGGAAGAGGGACACTCAGGATCAGTCCAAGGACCAGCCCCTGTCTGAGGACGTGATCAGAGGGGTTTAACTTGTGCCTTCCTGACTCCCGCTGTTTTCCCGACTGTATTGGCACTGTATTGGCTCTGTATATGGTGGCCCGCTGTAGCGATTGTGGTCCTAGAGTAGCACTTTTGATACTTACAGATTGAATAGTTGTGGTCCAAACTGTTCCCAAGGTGCTCCTTGTTCAAAATGTCCATCATCCCTTAGGTAGTAACTCCTGTGGAGCTCTGTTAGTCATTATGCATCTGGATGTGTCCTTCCCAAATATCAGTGATCCAATCAGTCTGTTCCTGAATTTTGCTGTTTGCCTTTAGCAGAGCTCTTTCCAGAATTATTTTATAAAAAGGCCAACATCTCTTTTGGTAGAACACTTTAAAATAGCAGAATTATTTAGCACAGTTTAAAAGTGGTTTTATCTTTCCCATTAATGACATTTTTTTGTGGTTTTTCAAAAGTTACTTTTTGTAGCCAAACGAGGCTTTTTAGACTCTTGACTCTTAACTATTTAAATGGGTGTAGCAGATTTGAAACTGTATTAATTCTCTGTACATGAGGGCATCACTAGTTCAAAACATTTTTCTAAGGGAAATTAGCCACTAATTCTTAATATAATTAATGTAAAAACTACAGTATTTCTATTAATGGGAAAAATAAACTCAAGAACCATGTTGATACTGTTATTAATATGAACATTATAAATACCTGAAGTTATGTGCATATAATAAAACTGATAAATATGAAAAAGTTCTCATAGCTCTCTCAAAATTAAAACCACACAGCTTCTAGGGTTCCATTCCACTCAAAATGGGTTTTTAGAAATTTATTTAAATGAATCATTGAATTTTTTTTTGTTGTTGTTGTTTTTTATTGAGACAGAGGCTTGCTCTGTCACCCAGGCTGGAGCGCAGTGGCGCGATCTTGGCTCACTGCAACCTCCACCTCCTGGGCTCAAGTGATTCTCCTGCCTCAGCTTCCTGAGTAGCTGAGATTACAGGTGCCTGCCACCAGGCCTGGCTAATTTTTGTATTATTAGTAGAGATGGGATTTCACCACATTGGCCAGACTGGTCTTGAACTCCTGACTTCAGGTAATCCCTCCACCTCAGCCTCCCAAAGTACTGGGATTACAGGTGTGAGCCATTGCGTCCAGCCTGAATTTGATTGTAATAATACAGGAATGCAAGTACACTGAGAAGAAGTAATATATAACTAAGGCTAAAAATGAATGGTTTGATAGAACTTTACTTGCTTTCTGGCTGATGAGAACCTTATTTGCAGAGCACAGTTGGATCTATAAAGATATTATGGATGTAAATTAAAATGATAATGAGATATTATCTCACCCCACTCAAAATGACTTTTATCCAAAAGACAGGCAATAGCAAATGTTGATGAGGATGTGGAGAAAAGGGAACTCTCGTACACTGTTGGTGGGAATGTAAATTATAGTACCACCATCACTATGGAGAACAGTTTGGAGGTCCCTCAAAAAAAAAAAAAAAAAAAATAGAGCTACCATATGATCCAGCAATCCCACTGCTAGTTATATACCCAACAGAAAGGAAATTAGTATATTAAAGAGATATCTGCACTGCCGTGTTTATTGCAGCACTATTCACGATAGGTAAGATTTGGAAACAAACTAAGTGTCCATCAACAGACGAATGGGTAAAGAAACTGTAGTATGTATTCACAATGGAGTACTATTGAGCCATAAAAAAGAATGAGATCCTGTCATTTGCAACAACATGGGTGGATTATGGAGGTCATTAGGTTAAGGGAAATATGCTGGTGCAAAAAGACAAACATGGCATGTTCTCACTTAACTTGTGGGAGCTAAACATTAAAACAATTGAACTCATGGAGATACAGAATAGAATGATGGTTACCAGAAACTGGTAGTGGTAATGAGGGTGGGGAGGATGAGGGGATGGTTAATGGGTAAAAAAGAAACAGGAAGAATGAATAAAACCTAGTATTGGTTAACAACATGGTAATTATAATCAATAATTTAATTGTACATTTAAAAATAACCAAAAGAGTATAATTGGATTATTTGTAGCACAAAAGATAAATGCTTGAGGTGATGGATACCCCATTTACCCTGATGTGATTATTATGCATTGCATGCCTATATCAAACTATCTCATGTAACCAATGAATATATACAACTACCATGTACCCACCAAAATAAGAAAAAGATATTATGGTTCATATAAGTGAAAACTTAAAGAAAACTCTCATACGGAAAGAAATATTTTCTTCTCTTTATAGTTAGGGAAGTCAGTGCTTTCCTGTGAAGATACTTCTAGAGGATTTCGGTTCCTTGGGTAAAAACTATCTAAAAATCTTCTCTGTTCAGAATAGGGGAGGATCATATCTCAGACTGGTGTAACATCTACTAATTGAATATTTTAAAATCTTATATGCTTAGAAATTCAATCTTTTATGAGTAATAGAATTCTTAAGTGAGTATTAATAAATGAAAGAGATGGTTAATGAAAAAGCCATCATTCAGAGTATATGTATAACAATATTAGAAACATGAGAGCCCAAGTATTACAAATGTTTTACACAACACAAATTGTACTTTGTCTCAAGTATTGAACCCTTAATTAATAATATTTGTCTGTATTGACATATATACAGTATGAAAAACAATTCTGGACTTATTTTGAGTGTTTAACAATATATAATAAATTGTTATACCACAATTTGGGGAAAGCTTTAAAATATATAATGGTTACTCATCTAAATATCTGTTTATTTGTATTTGTTTTAGTTTATGATCGAAATAAAGAACTCTGCTGTATCTTGTATACCAACTGATTGGGTAAAGGTTGGAAGGTAGGTTTAAAATACATTTTTTTCTTATAATGAATTATAATGACATCTGTATATCTGTGTGCTACTGGGCTCATAGTAGCCACGTTCTTAAAATTAAAAGCAGTTCTTTTTATTTTTATTTTTTCTTGCTCTGTTGCCCAGGCTGTAGTGTAGTGGTATGATCTCAGCTCATTGCAACCTCCACCTCCCTGATTCAAGGGATTCTTGTGCCTCAGCCTCCCGAGTAGCTGGGACCACAGGCATGCACTACCACCCCCGGCTAATTTTTGTATTTTTAGTAGAGACAGGGTTTCACCCTGTTGGCCAGACTGGTCTCAAACTCCTGACCTCAGGTGATTCATCCACCTCAGCCTCCCAAAGTGCTGGGATTACAGGCGTGAGCCACTGTGCCCTGCCCTTTCTTAGGGAACTTTTAACCAAGGAGATCACTATTTTTAACTCTTTATCATTGATTTTAAAACATTTTTCAAAAAGGTATCTTATTTTTACACATTTGTTTTCTTATTTTGTAAATTACTGTTTTATTCTTATAGCACAGGATACACATGGAAGAAAAGTTGAGGAATCTTCAATTGTAAGATTAATTTAGTTGCTTTTACTTCATGGTGAATGCTATGCCTGACATTTCTTACAAGAAGTTGCAATTTCATTTTCTACCTCACCGAACTCCACATTTCTTTACTCTTAATGCCTTCCTTGGCACATAATTATTGTAATTCTTTACATCTTTTTTTTATAACCCGGATCGTGAATTGATGAAAATAAATTAATCAAAAACAAATTTAGAGAACCACAATGAGACTCTGCCTTTTCTCCTTGGTTAGACATTAATCTCCAAGAGAGGACTCATTTAAAGACAAGGTATTAGGGAGGTATATACAGCTGTGAGTAGTATCCTTTGTGGAATATTTATTAGTACTGTTATCAATAAGTTGCACAAACATGAGATGAAAATGGTACATTTGCCTAAGATGGTAGAAGAGGGACCAGTAACTGGTAATAGTGTACAGGCATTCTGTTTTAAGGATGAAGGGAAATTTTGACATAATGTATGACTGATTAATTTATTACACATATAATATACATATATACAAAAAAATATATAATGATACATATATAATATATATATATATATTTTTAAGACGGAGTCTCTTTTTGTCAACCAGGCTGAAGTATAGTGACGCAATCTCAGCCTATTGCAACCTCCGCCTCACGGGTTCAAGTGATTCTCCTGCCTCAGCCTTCCAAGTAGCTGGGATTACAGGCACCTGCCACCACTGCTGGCTAATTTTTTTGTATTTTAGTAGACACGGGGTTTCACTAGGGGTGGGCCAGGGGCTGGTCTCGAACTCAAGTGATTCACCTGCCTTGGCCTCCCAGTAATTTATTATTTTAACTTAAAAAGAAAATGTTTATTATCCATTGCCACATCATCAGATGCTGAAGGCACAGGCATGGATTTCTTTCGTTCTAATACCATCTTTTTTTTTAAATGCTGCCAGAAGCTGTACTTTAGATTTGAGTATTATTGATTCTAGGGGAGGTTGTTTTCTCTTTTTGCAGACATTCTTTCCTTTATCTGCTTTTGTCCTGTATCACAGCTAATGAATGAAATATGCATTATGAAGAGAAATTACCAAAAACCATGTTAGTCTGTCTACAACAATAACCGAAATATCTCACTAAATGAGTTTTTCCAGAAGATAAAGCTTTGATAAATATGTTGGCATAGAAGTCTAGATGATACAATTTTAAAGCAACAAGCAAGGCATAAATCAGTGACACCATCTTTCAAATGTTAGTAATGTAAATTGAATCAACAGATAAGATAGTTTGGGAAAGGTTCATTGCAATTTATCTGTTGGGCCATAGGGTTTTGACAGAGATAGGTTAGAACATCAAGAGTCAGATTTTGAATGCAAAAGGCCCACCCCTAATCCAGCAACTTGGCAAATTAAAGTGCAACAGTGTGTTACAAGAGTTGGGGAACAAACAAAGACCAGATGCCTTGACCTTTTCTTCTTGAAGACTCATCATAATGACAGCATTAACAGCAATGGCAACCACCACCACCACAAAACAACTAATTTTTATTGAATACTTATAGGCGCTCTCGTGAGTGTTGTCTGTTTGATCCTGTCAACAGTAACTATGAAGTAGATATTATTATCCCCGTTTCGTAGATGAGGAAAGTGATATTTAGAGAAGGTCTGTTTCATTTGCCCCAAATCACATAGTTAGTAAGTAGCAGGACCAGAGCCTCGCCCTGGCTTCTCTGACTGGGGACCCATGGCATCTCCTGTTGTGCTCTAGCTACTGAACGGAGAGCAGAGATGATACTTAAGCCCAGATGGGGAGCATGTGGTATTTCTTCCTATCCAGAGCCACTGTGAATCTGCACAGATCACAGTATCCTGAAGATCTCTTTCTTAATTGCCTCCTGAATTAATGCATTGCTATTCTTTGTAATGCTTTTTATTTTTCTTTTTTCTCTGAAATACTTCAGTCATACAGAAAAGCCCATAAAACAAAGAATAATATAACTTTCACCAATGTATCTACCTCCTAGCTTTATCATACTTTCTTTTACCATATTTGCTTCTGATCTTTTTTAAAGAGCATTTTCACTTAGTATAATTTGAAGAAAAAAACTTTTTGCCTATGAAATAAAAGTTCTAAACTCTGACTTTGCCATATGGGTATAATTTGAAATGCATTTTAAAAGGCTTCCTGAGCAAAGTCATGTTCTTTGGAATCAGTAGAGTTCAGGACCGTAATTAAAGAATGTTCTTCTATTTACAGCTGTTTATTTTCAAGGTTCATCAGAGAATAATAAATAACTATTTTTATTTTCTAAAGTGATGGCATTTCGGATTTTTTACTAACCTTGATTTCCTATTTATGTTTTTTCCTGTCTTCTAGCACAAAAGCTGTGAGCCGGTTTCACTCTCCTTTTGTTGTAGAAAATTACAGACATCTGAATCAGCTCCGGGAGCAGCTAGTCCTTGACTGCAGTGCTGAATGGCTTGATTTTCTAGAGTGAGTTTACAGTGAAAAATATAATCTGACTTTTTGCTATGAGAAACAGACTGGAAAAATCTTCCCATCAAAAAGAAAATAGAGATTACAGCTTGTGACCCACCATAAAATAGTTGAGTACATGTGTTGTCTGATTTTATTTCTTTTTTTTTTCTTTTTCTTTTTTTCTTTTTTTTGAGACTGAGTCTTGCTCTGTCACCTAGGCTGGAGTGCCATGGCACGATCTCAGCTCACTGCATCCTCCACCTCTCAGGTTCAAGCAATTCTCCGTGCCTCAGCCTCCTGAGTAGCTGGGATTACAGGCACCCACTGCTACACCCAGATAATTTTTGTATTTTTAGTAGAGACGTGGTTTCGCCATGTTGGCCAGGCTGATGTACTCCTGACATGAAGTAATCCGCCTGCCTCGGCCTCCCAAAGTGCTGGGATTACAGGCTTGAGCCACTGCACCCAGCCCGAAAGATATTCTTAAAAGCTACTGAAAGTTAAGATGACCACCTATATACCCTTCACCTAGGTTCATCACATGTTAGCATTTGCCACATTTGCTTTTTATCTCTCATGTATTTTTTTCCTGAAACATTTGGAAGTTTTAGACATCATAACACTTTCCCCTAAATACTTAAACCTGCATCTTTAAAAATAAGGACATTCTACTATGTAATCTTAACACCATTATTACATCTAAAAAAATTAACATTAATTTGTGAATATATTTGAATTTCTTGAATTTTTCCAATGTTGCCCTCCCTTTAGATTTTAAAATGAAAGACGTCATCAACTTTTACATGTTGCATTTGGTAATTATGCTTCTTTAGTCTATTTGAACCTAGAATTGCCTGCCATTTTTTTTGTTTTTTTTTTACCATGGTATTTTTTGAAGACTCCTTGCCATTGTCTCAAAGAATGTCTCACATTCTGGATTTATTGATAGTCGTATATTTATATTGTCAGTTTTAAGTCATGGTGTGCTGGCGAATGGTTAGTAGCCAGCTCTTTGGAAGGGCAGTCATGTTTGTAGAGTTTGCTGGTTTCTGAAGTGTAAACACTCCCACCAGGGCTGATGTGAAGCTACCACTGGACTGGAGTTGGGAAGAGATGTGCACAGTTGATTTTCATGAGTCCATAGGAGCCAGCTCTAGGCTACCACTGGTCTGAGTACTTTATATATAAACTCATTATTTTTCATGTGACTCCTGTAAGGCTAAGTATCATACCCAACTTACAAATGAATAAAGTGAGATTCAGAAATAAGAAGTTAATCTTCTAAGGGTAAGGGTTGGAGCCCAGATTCAGCCCCAGCCATCTGGCAGCCAGGTATGTGGCCTTTGCCAGCCTGCCCATGGTGAGCCTGCAGGCATCAGTCTAAATACATCTCTGTTAGTTTCTTACTTTAAAACTGTAAACAGGCCAGGCGCAGTGGCTCACACCTGTAATCCCAGCACTTTGGGAGGCCGAGGTGGGTGGATCACTTGAGGCCAAGAATTCAAGACTAGCCTGGCCAACATGGTGAAACCTTGTCTCTACTAAAAATACAAAAATTAGCCGGGTGTGGTGGCATGTACCTGTAATCCCACCTAACTCAGTAAGCTAAGGCAAGAGAATCACTGAACCGGTGAGGCAGAGGTTGCAGTGAGCCGAGATTGTGCCTCTGTACTCCAGCCTGGGCAACAGAGCATGACTCTGTCTCAAATAAATAAATACCACCTTAAACACTAAAAATTCAGTGATGTCCTTCAGGGAGCTTTATTGTATTTCAAGTAATCAACCTGAAATGAAATGAAAAAAACAAAAAACAAAAAAGATATGTGATAATTTTTACAAGGAAGTAAGTTGGTACCAATCTTTTTGCCCTGAGGAGTCTTGAATTATAAGACCAGGAAGAGATTCCAATTTACTTAAATCTTTTGAGACTATCTTGACTCAGAATCTTGAATGTAGGGATGGAAATTTTGTCTATTCAGTTTCTTTTCTATTTCACTTTCAATTTTCTATTTTAAGGGTTTTCAGAGCCTTTGAGTCTTTCAGTTCTCCTGGCTTTTTCCTTAGTATTACCACTGAGAATGTGAAAACTGAACTAAAATTACACCTTTCAGTCTTCAAGGACTCACATTCTAGAAGGGTCCTGGGATTTGGTGAGGTAATTTCCTGTTCACTCTATTCAGACCATACATAATTTCATAGATCTGGCTTCTATTCTCTGTCATTATTCCAGACTAAAGAAAGTTCAGTACTCCCAGGCTAATCATCTTAGTGTTATTCTTGATTCTTTCTTCCCTTTGGTCCCTTTATCTGTTATCAAGTTCTTTTTTTTTTGGTCTCACTCTGCCACCCAGGCTGGAGTGCAGTGGTACAATCATCTAATTGCAACCTCTACCTCCCCAGCTCAGGCAGTCCTCCCACCTCAGCACCCTAGAAGCTGGGACCACAGGCATGCACCGCCACACCTGGCTAATTTTTATGTGTTTTTGTAGAGACAGGGTTTCTCTATGTTCCCCAGCATAATCTTGAACTCCTGGGCTCAAGTGATTCGCCTGCCTCGGCCTCCCGAAGTGCTGAGATTATAGGTGCCAGCCGTCATGCCCAACCTGTTACCAAATTTCTGATTGTCTTTTTCCACCTTTGAGATGTTTCTTTGATTTGTCCCTTTTTATGTTGTCTTCTAATAGCCCATTATTACCTCAAACCATTCTTACTGTATCAGCCTTCTGACTTGGCCTTCTACTAGGTTGACCCAGGAGTTTTTATTATATTATCCCTAGGCTATAATTGAGATTGCAAAGAGTGAGCTAACAGTAAATATAACGTCACAGAAGCATATGATACTTTAATTACTAAGTGAAGAAAATGATGTAAAAAAGTAAAAGTATGATACAATTTTATATGTGTATATTCACATAATGCACAGCATACAGACTTCTATATTTTAAAGATTACATATGCTTATTGTATTACTAATATGCTTATTGGCCATGTGTATATCTTTGGAGAAATATCTATTCCTATGTACATGTGAACATATATGTGTATGTGTATATATATATATAGACTCAAAACATTTACTGATTATTTCTGGATGGTGAGGTTACTGGTGATTTTAATTTCTTTCCTTTGCAAATGCAGTTGGCTCTTGATATCTGTGAATTCTGCATCCATGGATTTAACCAACTGCAGATTGAAAATATTCGAGGAATGAAAAGGATGGTAGCATCTATACTGAACATATACAGGCTTTTTTTTCCGCTTGTCAGTATTTCTGAAACAGTACAATATAACTGCTATTTATTTATAGCATTTACATTGTATTATGTATTGTGAGTAATCTAGAGATGATTTAAAGCCTATGGGAGGATGCACATAGGTTATATACAACTACTTTGCCATTTTATGTAAGGGATTTGAGCATATTGGATTTTAGCATCTGCTGGGCATCCTAGAACCAATCTCCTATGGATACCGAGGGATGACTGAGCACGATTTCAGAAGTACCTATAATGTACATATATTACTTTCAGAATAAGAAAAATGCATTAAAGTTTTTATCCAAAAAAAGAATATTGGCTGAAATTTAGCTAGAGCATTTTGCAGCGAGAGCCCCCACTTGAGAGCAGCATTGATTGTTATGTACAGTATTTATTGAGGTGCCAGATGGTGTGACTGTGATATCATTAAAAAAGTGATTAACCTCAATGAACCTGACATCAGAGGACTGAATACCAGCATTACAAATGTATTTGTCACTTACTGAGGTACTAACTGTTGTATATTAGTCATATTACTTTTGATCAAAATGTTGCCAGAAATTAAGGCTGTAGACACTGCTGTGGAGTAAATCCTCCCTTGAAACATGTCTCTCTTTTATTTTTTGTTCTAGAAGATGCACTGTGTATATTCAGTAATCTTCTCAATTGCAAATTATTTAAAAGTTGAATTATAATATATAATAACAAATTGTAGAAATTCATTTGCAAATAAAATATTTTCAATTTTTATTAACTTCAGATATCATTGAGCAACACTTGATGGTAAACTTCTGTAGTCATCATAACACCATAACAGCTTTAGAACCCAAGTGTCTTCATCTGCTTCTTATGAACTCAGCAATATCTTTTGGCCAGAGGTTAAATCATAGTGCCTTGACTTCATCCTTAAGTTGGTTGGTAGCATAGTGATAAAATTGCTTGTTGTTATGCTGTAAACCCAGTCTATCAGATTGTTATCTGCATTGACCATTTTTCAGCTTACCATTTTTCTAAGTATGGATAATCTCCCTGAAGTTTGGCAAAGTATATCAAATGGACAAAGACCAAGAAGTCAAGGCTTCTTTAAGAGTTATGATGATGTTATAGGTTTTTGATAGTTTTTCATTGTATTCATGTCTTATTTATACCATTGACATCAGAAGGAACATTGTTGTTCATATGAAAATAATTACTTTATCTCTCCCTGCTTTTTTGTTGTTGGAACTGAAATGGGACCCACTAAGAGCAGTGTTAACTCATTTCCATTTTAAACATTAGATCATCAGAGACAGCTACCCTCAAGTCAAGCTGCTGAGTAGTAGCAAATTAGGGTCTTGAGGACCTGGGCAGGATCTGAGAAGGAGGGAAAGAGTGAGGAAAAAAACTGATCATTTGTTCCTGCTAAAGCTTTGATGCTCATGTCCCAAGAGGCAAGGGCAGAAACAGCAAATGTGGCTGCTTTCTGGCAAAAGAGAGGGTGCCTAGATAGGAGGACCGGATGGGTCAGTAATTAGAACAAGGACAGCATATGCCACAGTGCAAGAGGGCAGTGAGTGGTCAGATCTAAAGTCAGAGCCATGGCCAGGTGCAGTGGCTCATGCCTGTAATCCCAGCACTTTGGGAGGCTGAGACAGGTGGACTGCTTGAGGCCAGGAGTTCGAGACTAGCCTGGTCAACATGGGGAAACCCTGTCTCTACTAAAAGTACAAAAATTCGCTGGGCGTGGTGGTGCACGCCTATAATCCCAGCTACTCTGGAGGCTGAGGCAGGAGAATCGCTGGAATCTGGGAGGTGGAGGTTACAGTGAGCTGAGATCGTGCCATTACACCCCAGCCTGGGTTAAAGAGTGAGACTGCTACGTCTCAAAAAAAAAAAAAAAGGAAAAAAGGAAAGAAAACATAAAGTCGAAGCCAGAGCAGGAATAACAAGGCAAAGTCAGTGAGCAGCCACTCCGGGTTTAGGGTGACTCTTAACTCTAAACACCCAGGACAGTTAGGCCAGTGCAACATGTGGCATCTTCAAAACTAGGGAGCATTTTATTTTATTTTATTATTTTTTAAATTATTTTTAAATGTTTGTGGGTATATAGTAGGTGTATATATTTATGGGGTACATGAGATATTTTGATACAGGCATGCAATGTGGAATAAGCATATCACGGAGAGTGGGGTATCCATCCCCTCAAGCAGTTATCCTTAGAGTTACAAACAATCCAATTACACTCCTTAAGCCATTCCAAAATATACCATTAAGTTATTGACTATAGTCATCCTATTGTGCTATCAAATACTAGGTCTTATTCATTCTTTCTATTTTTTTTCGATCCCTTAGCCATCCCCACTTCCCTCCACATTTTAAAGTGGTGACTGAGGGCTGCCTGTCTGATGCCAGGGGCCTGTCCCTTTTGTGTTTGGGGTTTTGCACAGATTCTAACACGGTGGGAATCATATTATTTGTTTTGATGAACTTTAATTCAGTGAGAAATAGATAAGTTGTATTCATTATGTTCTATCTACTCAGCAAATAAGTATATAGTACACTGTGAATGTATTTTTCAGTTCACAAAAAAACACAGAACTAAAGCTGGATAATTAAAATGTTGTTCCTAGTATCTGGAAAAAGTCATTTATGTACAGTACCTTATTCTAATACTAGAAAAATCAGAAGTTACAGTTTTAAAAAGTCATAATGATTATATAGGAATAGTCTATCACTCTAGTAGTGTAATCTGGATATCTTTTTCAAGCTAGGAAGCACTCTAGAAACCTTTGGATTTCAGTACTAAATAGACTGTCTGAACATTTCTGAAACTCACACTACAATAGACAAATGTTTTTTAAGAGAGGCATTTATTGTTCGTTTGTCGTCTTTTTTCTCATTTTTGGGTCATCTTTAAAAGGTCGTACAGAATATCTGAGCTACACTATTTTTTAAATGTAGAAAGTAGGCACCTTATTTCTATTTTATTTCTATGTATGCACAAAAGAAAAGATGCTAGTAGGAGTCTGTAAAACTGCACTGTGAGGTAGGTGATAGGAGGAGCTCAGTTTGAGTCTAGGCTCAATTGCTTTAGGCTAACTGCTTTTTCTCTCTGAACTTCATTTGTAAAACTTAGGTAATGACCTATCTTTATGGTGGTTGTAAAGAAAAAAATGTAGTGGCTTCTTCATAGTCTTTGATTAGTAAATGTTTGTTTTCCTTTCAGCTTTCCTTTTGGACCTATTTACAGTTAGTTAATTACATTTTCTCATTTTCCAATCTTTGAAGAATTTGTGACTTGTCACCACCTACTTAAAGTTTTTTTTTAATCAAACAATCTCTTAATCTCTCTTGGAGGCAGAGTAGTTACTATAACGATTTAAGCTCAGCTGTATGTTTCCTGTTACTTAAAAAGATACTTTATACTGGTCATTCTTAAAAATTAACTTTTGGGTCATTTTTGTAGTTTAATTATGTATACTTCACACATCCACAATTGATCACTACATACAGATGTCCACAATTTATACGACACTACACACATTGACATAAAATACTATGATATGAGATAATGGGATAATTTAAGAAAAAAGAAAAAAGTATTCATGTGTGTTTTCCAAATAAGTTTTTCAATAAAAGCCATTTAGGCTTTTACATCAATAGGTATTATAGTTTTAAGTAGCCAAAGACTTGAGGCAATGACCATAATCTTTTAAAAAACAAATCTAAAATTTAGTTTTTATATGCATTAATAAGATAACTGAAGATAAGTGAGAAAAGTACCTTTTCCCCTTGTCTTCAATAAATATTTATTACAGTGTTTATTTTATGCCAACATTATAAACTAGATGTTATGTCTACAGTGGGGTTAATCAGATGGACAGTCTGCTCTCAAGAAACTTCCAGTTTAGTGTGAGAGAAAGGTATTGAAACTGTTATTCCAGGTTTGGAGGATGCTGTGAAGAAGCACAGGGGAAGCTGATGTACATGAATATTTCATGATGTTATTGAAGCGAAATGAAAATGACTGCTATATTTGTGTTATACCTTAAGTTCAAATGTCAGGGTCAGATGAAATCTGTGATATGTTCTTAACAGTTGGTATCTTTACGTAGAAGCTGTTTTACATTTATATACAAAACAAAAAGAAGCCTCAATAATTTAATTATTGTATTAAAAAGTAAAGCTGTTTGGTGTAATCTCCATCTCTCTTAACTGTTAGGAATGCCTGCTAATCATCTGTACGCTTACACTAGCTGATAAAGTGATTGCTTGTTGTAGAGCTATTATAGGTCTAAGAAATCAGTTTGCTCACCTTTTCGTTGTTGCTGCTGCTTCTGTAGGAAATTCAGTGAACATTATCACTACTTGTGTAAAGCAGTGCATCACCTAGCAACTGTTGACTGCATTTTCTCCCTGGCCAAGGTCGCTAAGCAAGGAGATTACTGCAGGTAATATATTTTTCATTTTCCCCTTTATCAGTGCCTTAGATAAGATGACATTATTCAATTAATTATAGTGTCTTTATTATAAAATATTACAATTACTCAAATGTGTTAGACTCTTGGGAAAGCTGAATGTCATACATATATAGCTTGATTTGAAAATTAAATTCATTTCTTGCTCTGTCACTGAGTACAATGAAAGCAGATGTTAAAGTTTATGTGGGTGACTTTTTAATAAAGTTTCAGCACTCTTTTCATTTGTTAGCTTTTACTTGAACACTTATAATTGTAAAAGTTTGATTAGGCAAGAAAAGACTGAGAAGAATAGAGACTGGGGGGCATTTTAGTGATCTGTTCCTTTTGTTAAGAGCCCATATTCATCCCACTATTCTTTATTGACCTCTAAGCATCCCAACATGGAATATTTATTCTCTTTTTCATAAAGGATGTTAGCACAAACAAATCTAACTTTAACATTCAGATGGCTGGGCATGGTGGCTCACGCCTGTAATCCCAGCACTTTGGGAGGCCAAGGCAGACAAGATCAGAAGATCAAGACCATCCTGGCTAACACGATGAAACCCCATCTCTACTAAAAATATAAAAAATTAGCCGGGCGTGGTGTCACGCGCCTATAATCCCAGCTACTCGGGAAGCTGAGGTGGGAGAATTGCTTGAACCCGAGAGGTGGAGGTTGCAGTGAGCCAAGACCATGCCACTGCACTCCAGCCTGGGCGACGGAGTGAGACTCTGTCTCAAAAAAAAAATTCAGACAAAACTTTCATACAAGTTATATGTCTTCCAAAAGCTTGAGTTTATATATACTTAAGAAAAAGTAAGGCTGGGCATGGTGGCTCATGCCTGTAATCCCAGCATTTTGGGAGGCTGAGGCAGGAACGTCTCTTGAAACTGGGCGTTTGAGACCAACCTGGGCAACATATTGAGACCCCGTCACTACAAAAATTAAAAAATTAGCTGGGCATGGTGGTGCACACCTGTAGTTCCAGCTGCTTGGGAGGCTGAGGATTGCTTTAGCTCAGAAGTTTAAGGCTACAGTGAGCCATGATGGTGCCCATGCACTCCAGCCTGAGTGACAGAGCGAGACCCTGTCTCAAAAAAAAAAAAAAAAAAAAAAAAATATGGTACAGTTTAAAAAATATAAAATTAAATAAAGTTGTTCAAGTTCAAATGTTTTATTCTTTCCAGGAAGCATCTAGATTCTTTCCTTCACTGCCATAGATGTCATCAGTATGCTTTCCCCCATCTTTCTTGCTATGCCTGTTCTATCCTACTGTATCTTCCTAGCTCTGTGAGTTATCCTTTGTGTCCTGTTCTACCAGGAAACATTTTGTCATTGTATAATTTTGATAGCAACAGAATAAGTCGATGTAAATTTTAGTGCCAAATAAATCACTTAAAATTTTGTTCCAAAGTGAAAATCTTCCGGTAAATCATATCAGTGTCATGATTATTACATAATGATTTAACTTGGTAGAGCACCTAGGATTTTATTTTGAAGTTAATGTCACAAATACTTTTATTTTTTTCTTTTACAATGAATTTGTAACCCACCTAGATAAAAAATCTTGTCTTCAGAATTACACTCTAAAATCCAAAAACTATCCTTTTTTCATAACTTTAAGCGTCTTTCTCCAACAGATGATTTCAGATTATTTACTCAGAAGATACTGTAGTCACTTTTTTTTTTTTTTTTCTTGAGACAGAGTCTCACTGTGTGGCCCAGGCTGGAGTGCAGTGGTGCAATCTCGGCTCACTGCAAACTCTGCCTCCCAAGTTCAACGAATTCTCCAGCCTCAGTCCCCTGAGTAGCTGAGATTACAGGCGTGTGCCACCACGCCTGGCTAATTTTCGTATTTTTGGTAGAGATGGGGTTTTACCATGTTGGCCAGGCTGGTCTCGAACTCCTGGCCTCAAGCAATCCACCTGCCTTGGCCTCCCAGAGTGCTGGAATTACAGGCATGAGCCACAGCGCCTGACCTGTAGTCACTTTCTTTGTAAAATGTGAGAGCATCTGGGATTTTATTAGCCAGATATATTTAAGAAGAATAATTTAGGAAAGTAGTATTTATTGGTGTTATGAGTAAGTTCAGAAATGTGGTTACACTTGAAAGTTCTGAGTCAAAGAACTACAGGAGGTCGATGGTAGGATATTATGCTTTTGAAAAAGACCAACGAATTACCAAGAAACTGATGAAAAGATGTTCAATCTTAGTAATCAGCGAGTGCAAATTAAAACAATGGGATAACGCTGTTTACCTAATTTGTTGACAAACATTAGAAAGTTTAATAATCCAACTTTAGGTGAGAGTATTAGAAAACAAGTTAACTTTCATGTCCTGCTTGTAGGTAGGTAGATTGGTATATATACTGTTATCTATTAAAATAAAAAATATGCATACCCTATGACTTAGGAATCCCACTTTAAAAATGTACTCTAGCTTTGGGAAACACTTGGACGTGTACACGTGGAGATGTTTATAGGATTGTTCATTGCATCATCATTTATAAGTAAGAATTTGGATGCAATCTAAATGTTTAACAGTGGAAAATGTGTAGCAGCTTTTAAAGAATGCTGACTATCTGACAAGAAGTGATCTTCAATATACTTTACCATAAGGGTCTATTGAACCTAACTTCAGTTTCTTAAAGGCCATTTAAAGAACAAAGTTTACTTTTTTCCCTTTAAAAAGGAGAGTAAAACTTACTCTGTCTTACATTTACCATGTGGGTTTATTGGATTCTTTTATAAATGTAAGATGCATTTTGGGATCTTTAGTGATCTTATTTTTTCTGTATCTTGGAACATTTTGTTATTTCATCATCCTGAGAATTGTTTTAACATTGTTTATCATTTGTTTCAACTATACTATAAAAGTATAAAATGGGCTGGGTGCGGTGGCTAACGCCTGTAATCCCAGCAGTTTGGGAGGCCAAAGCGGGCAGATCACAAGGGGAGGAGACTGAGACCATCCTGGCTAACACAGTAAAACCCCGTCTCTACTAAAAATAAAAAAAAATTAGCCAAGTGTGGTGCAGGCGCCTGTAGTCCCAGCTACTTGGGAGGCTGAGGCAGGAGAATGGCATGAACCCGGGAGGTGGAGCTTGCAGTGAGCTGAGATCACACCACTGCACTCCAGCCTGCAGCCTGGGCGACAGAGCGAGACTCCATCTCAAAAAAAAAAAAAAAAAGTCTAAAATGAAAAGAAAATGGGAGAATGATGATGCAGAAGTGAGGAGAGAAATCACTATCACATCATCCGTTTTCTTATTGTATTGCCCGTGTTACATCATCTTCCAAGAAGGTATAAAAGAAGAGTGCAGATGCCACAGTTGGAGTCTGCTTCTAACTTTCATTGAACACAGTTGAAAATTCAGAATTTTTCATTGTTCACCCATAAAGGCAAAGAGAAAAAAATTGACAGAAGGCCTTTCATAATTATTAGGTTCATCAGATGATGAATGTGAAGAGAAAGAAACCAGTGCCCTGGATATTCATGGTGATGGTGAAATTTCATGTATCAGCAAAATCTGAGATTCTGAATGCTCAGACAATATCCTAGGTGAATTTTCTCAAACTCAAGGATTGGTGTGTGAATAATGTATTTGTAAGGGCAAAATGAACTCTGTTATTCTCGTCCAGTTAATCATTCAATAGGAAACATTCATCATGTAATATTTGGTGACAAGAACCTGGACTATCCTGTTTTGCTGAAAGATGTGATAGTATTCTTCTATCTTTTATAATATTTATTCATTAAAATTTACTTGATACAATTTATAGGTTATAATTTATAGACAGATTGAAAGGATATAGATGATGTAGAAATAAAGGTACTCATTTGATTATTCTAATTGGTGTTGATAAGTCAAAAAGTGAAAATATTTTGCAATTATGGAGCAAAAATGACATCTCTTTAAGAAAATTATAAGCTTTAAAATATTTTGAAAACTTCAAGTATTTGTATTTTCGTTGATACAAATGTGAAAAGAATCAGAAATAATCAGCTCTAGAACCTATTAGAAATGTATTGAAATTTGGAATTTAGTATTTATGAATGAATATGTTCCAGATGCATGCTTGACAGCTGATGAGCAATGACCTTCAGAATGTGTTACCCATTTCAGATATATATGCCTTGAAAACCAGGAGAATATGGAATAAAACTTTGAGATTTACTGTGTTTAAATTCTTATTAAAATCTGTCATGAGGTTGATTTTTTTTTTTTTTTTTACTATCCCCTTATTCTCATTTCTGTAAAATTATTTGTGAAATGACTTTAAAGGAATATATTATATCCAGATAGTAAATGGTGAAATCTATTTTTTATGTATGTACTGAGAGTTAAACTATTGAATTTTTTAAATTACAGAATAATATATTACAGTATGACTTTTCTAAAGAAATCAGAACCAGTATGATGCATACATAAACATAAATGCACAGAAGAAGGTTGGAAAAGGTAGACAGCAAGCTGGTCTAAGTAGTAACATCTGGGAAGGAGAGCTGAGAGTAAGGCAGGGCTCAGAGGGTCTTGACTACACAGCTAAAGCTGTAGATAAAACAGATATAGAGGTCTTTTAAAAACTTAAAGAACAACAAGGCCAAAATATGATTCTTGTATCCAAGTAAAAGATACAAAAGACCATAGAAAGATGTTTTAATGAAACAACGTATGAAAATTTTAGGTCATTTCGTTTCCAAGTCCAACACATAGTTTAATAATTACATCTAGAAATAATTTTATGTGATTTGCTTTATTATATTCATTAATGAAAATAAGTAGCAATAATCTGAACTGTTATCTTTACTAGTGAAAATATTGGTTTGATCTCAAACAATAATAGAAAAATGAAAAATAAAGCCCAGCATGGTGACATGCACCTATAGTCCCAGCCTCCTGAAGAGGCTGAGGCAAGAGGATCACTTGAGCCCAGGAGCTTGAGGCTGTAGTGTGCTATAATTGTGTCTGTGAATAGTCACTGCACTCCAGCCTGGGCAGCACAGTGAGACCCTGTCTCTTAAAAAAAAAGAAAAAAGATCTCGTAAAGGTAAACTACAAGGGTGAAGCCATTTATAAGACTCTTCTAAAGTATGTGCTTCATTGCACAATTATTATAATAAATATTTTCCCAATTTTTATTTTATAGTTCAAATTTAACTTTTATACTCAAGGTTTTATTCTGGACATATGTTCTTAAAATCTATGTGTAAAGTTTTGTTTTCTGTCGTACAAACAGTACTGAAATTTTTCATGCTGTCTTAGTTTTGTTTTGTTTTTTTTTTTTAAGGCTATCTCCATGCTTAGTAAATTGAAACATATTTCTTTTTGCAGACCAACTGTACAAGAAGAAAGAAAAATCATAATAAAAAATGGAAGGCATCCTGTGATTGATGTGTTGCTGGGAGAACAGGATCAATATGTTCCCAATAGTACAGATTTATCAGTAAGTACCATATAATACAAAACAATAAGTCAACATAACATCCCAAACTTTTAAATATGAAAGAAACATTTTTATAATTAAAAGTTACCCAAATTTCAACTTTGGCTTTAAATGAGCTAAGTCTGGACATAGTTTTATATTTACCATGAAATGTGGAATTGGTGCTATTTCCAATGAAAGATTATCAATAGGTTTAGTAACTAAAAGTTTAGTTCTAATTAGTTATCCTAAGCAACCCAATAAAAATATTTTACATTTGTAAATACCCAATATGCAAATAGAGTTGGAATAATACCATAGTTTTTGCAAATTCATATTAGCATGTAGTGTTCCATCCTTTGTACTGTGACTATTTTCAGATGTTCCGTGAAAGAATCAGAGATGCCTTTGCAGATTCCAGTGATGAGAATTTTCATTATAGGGGCTGTATTTCTCTTACATAACACGAATGATCCTGAATACTTAATTTATTTAACACATACTTACTGAGTGCCTGTGTCTCAGGTAATGAAGCGAGTATTAGGAACAGAGAGTGGTAAGCAAGACAGAAGTCTTCCCTGCCCTCACAGAGGTTGTTGTATAGCAGTGAAGACAGGCTAGTGCAATACAGCTTAGTGCATGGCATGTTGGAGGAGACCAGGATGGCCTGGGGATAGGTAGCAGGTTGACCTAACCCACGGGCAGGGAAACACTGAGGAATGTTCCCCAGGGATGAGATACCAACTGAAGAATGAGTCAGTGCAAGTCATGGTATTGTTAGGGGAGTATTCCAGGTAGAAGAACCAGCATGGCAGTTGTTGGAAGTGAAGCATAGCAGGATGAATTCAAGGAACTGAAAGACGATGAGTGAGGTTGGAGTGCAGAGTGTAAAGAAAGAAGTGTTCAGAGATAAGGAAGAGGCCAGTTTACTTATATGGAGAAATTTACATTTTCCCCCCTAAAAGATTAAGAATACTAGCAAGAGAGTGATAGAAGCTGGGGAAAAATAGTGAAGTGGTGGCAGGGTGTGTGAGTTCCATTGTCAAAGCTAAATGGAGCTGGGCACTGAAGTGGTAAGGATTGATCTTATTCAATAATACTCCTGCAGTAGGGAAGAGTCCGGTGTGAATTGAACTTGACTTCATTTTGGCATAGATGACTGGGTGTTTTAAAGGGAGTATGAGGGAACAGGGAAAGGGAATGAGCTGGGGAAGGAGAGCGAGTGAGGTGTGGTTATGTGAAACCCATGTGGGTTTACTAATTGTTTGCTAATACCACATTTCAAAGAGTCAGCTCTCTGGTCCTTAAAAAGACAATTTTGGGTGATAGATTTACATCCCAAAGGGGCAGAAAAAGTCTTTATAATTGCAAGCTTTCTAAAGTAACTGTTCTGTCACCAAATTTTGACTGGAATGGTGAATCCTGGCAGCACCAAGCTTTCTCAGGCAGGTACTTTTAGTGGGGCTGGGGTCATCCTAAGGTTGCAGCCTTGAGCTGTTAGAAACTATGCTAGTGGGCTTGCTTCTAAGTAGGGAGGGTGGACAAAATCATTTTTACTCAAAGTCTGTAGGTTTTTATAGGTCAAAGTTGAGAACTAGTCCAGAATAGGGCTCAAAGAAACCTGATGAGAATTTGGTCAAGGACATGGGGTAAAATGGGATGGTGATGGGTCAAAAAATTAATATGTAGGGAGTAGTTATGTGAGAGAGAAGGTATCAAAGAATAAAATGCCTGACTTTCGGATATCAGATGTGGTGGTCTTCTGGGTGATGGCAAGATCCTATGTATGGCTATAGAAGGTGGGTAGCAGAAGGGAGAAGGTCTTTGGAGATGAAGAGATCAAGGAACAGAGTTTGGGAGAAAGTTGTCCACGTGAATGTTGAAATCTAAGATAACAGCAAGATTAGCCATAGAGGACAAGGATCCAGGTGTCCGAGATTGCAAGGAATGGTGATTGGGAATTGTGAAGTTTATAGATGGCTTAGATTGAAGACAGACAGTGGTAAAGCCCTAAGGAAGCAAAGAAGAACTTCTGAACCCTGAACCCTGAGGTATATGGTCCATGGTTGGATGTGGCAGAAAAAGGTCAGCCCCCAAATGAGGGAGCTGCAGGGGAATAACAAACAGCCAGCCAGGTTTCATTTTAGTGTATGAAGGAAATGTTAAGCAAGGTGGTTAGAAACAGAAGTACTAAGAAACTTTTCTGAGGACAGTGAAAAATTGAGATGTAGGGGAGCATTTGGAATGTAGGTCAGAGAAAGCTCAGAATAGTAGTGAGCTGGGACTGTAACAGAGTATTCTACCTCGGGCTGTGAGCAAGGGTGGCAGAGATGTGTGGCATTGTGCATTTGGCTGGCCATGAGAGGGAGATGTGAAAGGAAATACTTTGAATGACATCTAGTTTAATATTGCATTTTCATATCGTAAAAGACTTGTTGGTAGTATATAATGCATGTCTTAGTCTGTTCAGCTGCTGTAACAAAATATCATAGACTGAGTAGCTCATAAATAACAGAAATTTATTTCTCAGAGTTCTAGAGACTGGAAAGTCCAAGATCAAGGTACCAGCAGATCAGTTTCTGGTGAGGGCCTATTTCCTGGTTCCTAGATGGCACCTCACATGATGGAATGGGTAAAGGGTCTCTTACCCATGTACTCACACAGTGGAAGGGGTAAGGGGTCACTCTCAGGCCCTCATGAACTTATCATCTCCTGAAGGCCCCATCTTCTAATACCATTGCCTTGCGGGTTAGGATTTCAACATACAAATTTGGGAGAGAGACAAATATTCATACCATAGCAACCTAAGACCCAGTGTCTATAAACCTGTTCATTCATATTAGGAAATTTTTATATTTATTAATCAAACAAGTTAATAAGTACCAATCTTTTTACTGTCTTTAAAAAGAACACTATGTCTTTGGGAGGCCTAGGCGGGAGGATCAGTTGAGCTCAGGAGGTCGAGACCAGCCTGGCCAACATGGCGAAACCCTGTCTCTACTAAACATATAAAAATTAGCTGGGCATGGTGGCGCCTCCCTGTGATTCCAGCTACTCAGGAGGCCGAGGGAGGAGAATTGCTTGGACCTGAGAGGCCACTGCACTCTAGCCTGAGCAACAGAGCGAGACTCTGTCTCAAAAAAAAAGAGACTATGTCAACATAAGAATTTTTTTTCAGTTCTCATAATACCAGTAGGATATAGCTTTTCTTGAGAAAGTAATGTAAGTTAAATATAAACTAAGCAACTAAATATTGGGACTATAAATCTCTTAAAATAATTTCCTGTTACTGTTTCCATGCCCATCTACTTGACCCCAAGAATATTACCCCAAGAAATTGACTTCTTTCTTTCTTTCCTTTTTCATTCTTTTCTTTTAAAAAGTAAGTTACGCTTTAATAAAACAAGATTTGAAGAACTAAAATAGCCTTCTGTCTAATTACAGTAATGTTTTAAAGAACATTGAACTCTTGTATTTAAATCTTTACAAAATAAATGGAGTAATTTTTTTTTCCAAGCAGGCATCTCAGAATATTCCAGAATGTTCGTTTCTATTACATATGCTTTTTCTAACTTGAGTAGGAGTTGATATAGAACTGTTGCTATGGTGAAGTGCATTCTATTTTTCAGGGTAAAAATTTATATATAGGGATAGTGTTGAGAAAGAACTTACGTAAAATTCAATTTAAAATATTTTATGAATGTTAATTATAAAATATACCCTGAAAATAATTTCAAAGTTAAGTGATATTGTTGTTTTTGATAATCATGGGGTTTTAAGAACTGGTGTTTTGTAAATGTAATTAAGAGTATACTTTTCTGTATTCTGTGTTACGTGAACTTATTATAGTGCTTCTGAATAAGCCAACTTTCTGCCCGCTTTTCCTCTCCCAGTTTTAAGAATACTTTTTAAAACCCTCTTTCTTTTTTTCCTCTTCCTTGATTCACTGTATAATCCAAGCATTTATACATGTGGTCACCACTGGAGCTTCCTCCTCCACTCTGCCCACCTCCATAGATTCTCTACTCTGCAGCCACAAGGCTTCTGGAACCTGCCATGCCACTCTCCCTTTTGAATTCATGCTTCACACTCCAGCCAGATTGGAGTTCATGCCGTTCCCAAGTCACTGTGCCTCTGGAACTTGGCAGATGGTGTTTCCTCTGCCTAGAATGTCATCTTTCCCCACCCCAACCACTCCCGCCTCACACACTCCCACATCCACCCACCAATCACCCACCCCACTCCCCAGCTCTGGCTTGTTCAAGACTTACCTTGGATGTCAGCTCTTGCACTCAGCCTTCCTTTGCCCAGCTGGGATGGGTAGCCCTCTCACATACCCTTGCCACTGTTTCTCCACATCTCAGTACTTATTCCACCAAATTATAATCATTCTTTTTTTTATCTGCCTTTCCCAGTGGACTGTAAGCATGAAGCAAACAGGGACTGTACTCTGTCACCTATGTGTAATCCCTGGATCAGTCACAGTTCTCTGGCACATAGCTGGCACCTAATCAGATTGATTAAATCAGTAAGGATTAGCTAGAAGCCTTTAGCAGTCTCCAAGTCTCACCTGAAATTTTTGCCTTTTATTTTCTACATAAAATGTTATTTTTCAGGATATTATATGGGGATTTCCCCAATTTACAGAATAATTTTACTGTCAAACTAAAAGGGAAATTTGGGATCTTTTAGTGTAACCACCTCTTCATACTTCTGAGTAAACTATGGTTCAGAAAGGGGAAATGATCTGCCAGAAGTTACTCAGGTTGCGTCGTCTTGAACTGTTTCCCAAAACATAAACATATTTTAAGGCAAGCCAGTGCTTTCCAACCTTTTTCACTTTGCATCATACAGAAAATGATAATATTTTAATGGAACACTGGATTAAAAGGAGAAGGAAGAGGTTGCTCAGACGCCAAGGAGGCTGGCCCAGGGACTGTGGCTGCCCCAGCCCCACCCGCCACCTGTGGGTTAAGGGGTCAGTGTCTTGGCCCCTGTCACCTTGTGAGGCAGCCCGGGACTGCTGCTTAGGGAAAACTCAGCGTACCCACTGCAATCTCAGCTCTGCCAGGATTGTTTGTTTGCTAAACCAAATGACTGTTTTTTTAGTGGATGGATTTTCAACAGCAGTTAAAGTTGGGGTTTTCAGTTCATTTGTAAGGTTTTTGTTTTTAGTATAAATAATATAAATTTCAACTGATGGAGGGGGAGGGGAGAGAGTGGTTGACAGGTAGGAAGTGGTTGTTAGGTAGGAAGAAAATGAGTCAAACGTGCAGAACAGGAAGATTCCCAGGAAGCGCTTGAACCCTGTAACTCTCTGGCCCAAGCGGAATTCACCGCCCAGGTGTTTTATTGCTGGGACAGGGTAGACACTGAGATGCTAGTCACAGTCCCTTCTTGTGAGATCAAGATGGGCCTGGGGTGCTTCAGTCGTTAGCTCCGCATGTGGTATGGAATGGGTGCTCATGCGTTTGTTACATGAACAAGTGCTTGAAGCTGGTAAAGATGAGGACAGACTTCCTAATTCCTTCCCTTATCTCAGTACAAATAATGTCTAGCTGGCCCAGAAATACTTGCTTTGGCTGTATAAAAGTTTAAAAAACTAGTTACAGTAATATTCATAAGCTGTTGGCAATTTGTGCCTAATTACCAAGCAGAACAGTAATAATGTATACCATAAAATATGTCTGAGCTTTAAGCTTGATTTAATTCCATGGCTAAATTACATTCTCATGGATTATGCTGTAAAGGTGTTTTTCACATAGCATGATCTTTGAATCATGGGCCCATGGATTAAAATTCTGGGAAATATTAATGGCAATTGAATGTTGTTTTCCTGTCAGTCCTTTCCTCTGGTTCTTCTCTCTCCTGCTTCTGAAATAATGGATAGAGAAGAACATTTGTCTGATAAAGTGTTCTGACCTGCACTGCTGTCTGTGCTCACAATGGCCCTCCCCTCTCTTCCTATCTCTTACTTGTCTGCATTGATTGGACTCACACTCTTCCTGCAGGACCCAACAAAACACTGCCTCTTCCTGAGGGCCTTCACCATCCTCTGGCCAGAAAAAATCCCTTTCTATGTGAGCACTTTCTTTGCTCTGGTTTTAAAGTTCTCACGTACTACTTTTGGTACACAGGTGTAGTGGGGAAGCGGCTCACAGTGGTAGGAGATTTAAATTCAAATCCTGCTCTACTCTCGTTTCACTGTCATTTTGGATAGACTGCGTTACTCTCTGGGTCTTGGTTTCCTCATCTATAAAAGGAGGTGAGTGAGCTGGGTCACAGCCAGCCCTCACACCCAGGGCAATGTAAATTGGGCAGGATCCAGGTGTTGGAGGGATTTAAGTCCTGACTTTGGCATCTCAACATGCAGCTGGTGCTACTCTCCAGCCTCATTTCCCCTCTTTTTGTTTCTAGTTCACCTTGGGTTAAAAGTGCAAAGATTTAGCTGAGAGCTTGTCTGGAGGAGCCTTTAACTCAAGAGTCTCTTACCATAACCTGCTGTTGATTGACATTTTCGAGGAATAAAACACTTTGAAACTACCAAACTTTTTCCAGCAGTCTGTAGCTCTTATAAAAATAGTTCTCCTGTAATTCTTCTTTAAAGGTAGTTGTCAATATTTATACCTGTCAAGGAAGATAGCACCTTTTTTTTTTTTTTTTAATGGAAAATTAGCTTTCCGGGTCTTAGAAATTAATTTGACAATTTTATTTTTATTTTTTTTCTGCTGTACATCTCCTGACTTTAGGGATATTATGACTGTCCATCATTCTAGTGTACTCAATGATGAACACACGGAGCTAAAGCCTGTCTTCTCCTATTTAGTAGTGACTGATTCCCTGTCATTTGGCAAGCATCCCCATTGAGACAGGTCAGAGGATGAACTTCCCTTAACGTTACAGTTCTGCGACTTAGTTGTTTTACATTGCTCAGCAAGATATTTAGCTTCTCTAGGCCTATTTCCTCACCTGTATAATGGGAATCCAGTAATATTAGTATCACCCTATGATGCTGTTTTAAGAACTAAATGAGGTGATACATATAAAATCATTAGCACAGTGCCTGGCACTTGTTATCTGTGATTTTCTTATGATACCTTGAAGTTTGCCTTTTATTTTTACATCTTCTCTTCCCCCACAGAAGTTGACATTCTATGTGGAAGTTGCTTAGTTATCACAAGTTTAGACTCACTGTTTAGATACTAGATAAAAATATTAAGATCTTATTGATTGATGATTTTCAGACAGATATTGCCAATACTAAAGTGAGCACTTAAAAGAATGTACTTCTAGTCTCTCCATAGGTTCGCGAAGGCAGCCCTCTCTAGTTGTTATCCAGAAACATAGTCCCTTCAGCGCGATACTTCAGCTTTTGTTTGCTGTCATTCCCAGTGGGCTCCAGAGTAGGTGGAGAGGTGGTTATTGCCAACTTTCGCATTCTGGCTATTTGGTTAGAACACTTACTTGTACTAACTGGTCTTGCAGATAGATTTTATGTGTCTTTTATATCTGGGAACCCTTGATGTATGCTGCCTCAAATACACACGATCCTTGCTAAAAGAGAGATTAACACATTAGATGAGTGAGATTTCTTGACCATTTCCTTACTTACTGTGTCATCTTGAGAACTGTGGAAACACGGGAGTCATATATTCCTGATGGATATATTCCTGATGGATTTTTATAGAGAATGCAAATGATTGTTTTTGAAATGTAAACATGGTGGAAATCTCTGCTGTAATGCCTTTCGTGTATTACATTCATCTCTTTGATCTATTTGTTGGGTGCCTTCTTTGTGCCAAGCCTTGTTCTAGGCATTAGGGATGAACTAGAAGACATGGTTCCTGCTCTCATGAGAACTTACTTTCTAGCAGTGAGATTGATAATAAACAAGCAAGAAAATTCAGGTAATTTCAGAGAAGGTTAAAACAAAATAAAATGGGCTGATGTGATAGAAAATGACAGAGCAGAGGGGCTTCTGTAGGTTGGGTGGCCAAGGAAGGTGTGTCCTGGGAGTTGATGTTTGAATGTAGACCTGTAGAAAGGCCTTAAGGCAGGAACGAGCATGTTGTATTCTGCCAGGTGGAAGGAGAGCAGAAATCAAGTCTGGCTAGCACCAAGTGAACATGGTGGAGGGTAGTAGAAGAATAGGTCGGAGGCAGACATGGCCTTTAGACTATGACCTTTAGACACTCAGAAGTGCTCTGAGGATCTGGATGAGGGCTTTTAGCAAAAGACAAGTTCTGTTTTACTTTTTATGACAGTCACTCTGGCTGCCCTATAGAGAGTGGATTGTGGGCAGGGGAGAAGCAGGAAGACCCAGCAGGAGCCACTGCAGTCACCTGTCAGGGCAGTGGCAGTGGGCACGGAGACAGGGGGTTTTATGCACCTAGAGGACCTCCTGATTCTTCAGTCTCATGTCTTTTTTCCTGCTGGTGTTTACTAGAGGACCTGGTGTACAACTTTATCTCCCACTGGCGGTCTCTTAGGGCTTATTAGGAAAGCCACCATGTTGTCACCTACAAATATTTGAGTTTAGTGGGTTGAACACATTTAGCTCCTAAAGCCTTGAAATTAGTTCTTCTTTGACATCCTCAAATCCTGGGGTGAGGAAGTGGGGCTGGAAAAAATCTGTCTCCACAACAGTATCCCCAAGTCTGACCAGGTTCACCACGCACCATTTTTCCCAGGTACTTCATGCAAACGATTTCCACAACTTCTCATCTTTCAAACAAATCTGGGACAGAGCTCTGGTGCCAATTTAATTCCTGCTCTTTCATTCCACCCAGGGCTACATACTCAAGCAGTGTACCTGAGTTTAGGGTAAGAGATCATTTAATTCAGCTGCCTGATTTTAGAGGGGAGGAAACTGAAGCCTAGAGAGGTGCATTGGCTTGCCCAAATTCCATACGAGAAACCACCTTTCTTAACTTGTGGGCCAATTCTTTATTCATATTTATACTTTTATTTTCACACTCTGTCACTTTCTTGCTTATCAAGGCTCTCATAGAAATTGACACCACAGTGAAAATTTTTGTATAATACTTGACATAGTATGCATTCAATGAACAAATGGTTGTTAGTACTCTCATTGCCATAGAATCCATTTACAAATAAGTGTTAGATTGAGATTCGAAATACAAAGAAAGGGAGGAAATTGCTCCTTAATTCCAAAGACAGCCACTGTTAACATTTTGGAATGTTTCCTTTGTCTTTCTTTGCAATTTTTTAAAAAAATAGCCATTTTTTATACAAAAAATTTTTATATCCTGCTTTTTTAGTTAATATTATAACATGAATATTTTCCTATATTCTTAAAAAGTCTTAAGGTAATTTGTAATGGCTTCATGGTTTTCAACAATATGCATATACCATAATTGCCTTAAAAGTTTCACTGTTTTACCTACTCTTTGCTGTCATGAATAATCCTGCCATGATACCTCATGGAATTGATTCTTTAAAAAAAAAAAAAAATGGGGAGCACATAGTAGGTGTATATATTTATGGGTAGCATGAGATATTTTGATACAGACACAGAATGTGTAATAATGTTACCCTCATATGAGGGCAACTGGGGTATCCATCACCTCAGGCATTTATCCTTTATGTTACAGACAATCCAGTTATACTCTTTTAGTTATTTTTAAATGTACAATAAATTTTGTTGACTATAGTGACCATGTTGTCCTATCAAATACTAGATCTTATTCATTGTATGTAACTATATGTTTGTACCCAAGGGCCATTCACCCTCTTCACCACCTACCACCCTTCCCAGGCGCTGGTAACCATCCTTCTACTCTTTATCTCCATGAGTTCGATTGTTTTAATTTGTGGCTGGCTTATTTCACTTAACATAATATCCTCCAGTTCCATCCATGTTGTTGTAAATGACAGGATCTTATTCTTTTTTATGGCTGAATAGTACTCTGTTGTATATATGTACCACATTTTCTTTATCCATTCATCTGTTGATGTACACTTAGTTTGCTTCCAAATCTTGGCTATTGTGAATAGTGCTGCAATAAACATGGCAGTGTAGATATCTCTTCGATATACTGATTTCCTTTCTTTTGGTTATGTAGAGCCCTGGGACTTTAAACGAACATAGGTGGTAGTCAGACAGTGGTCACCATGGGCCTTGGGTGAGACCCAGTGTTGCACTGGATTCAGGTCTGACCCGGTGAGCATTGAAGAATTAGGTATTTATTGTAGCCTTCACAGTCTAGCTTGTTTGTACTTCTCCTTGGGAAGGCTTTCCAAGTATTCAAAGGGACTTGGGTGTTCTGATCTAAATCTGTGGTCACTGCAGCTGTGTCTGCATTAGGGGGCACCCTAAGCCCAGTAATGCTGTAGCTCTTGTATACTCTTAGAGGTACCGCCTTGGTGGTCTTGCATACTATTCTGGAGAATTCCCTGGATTTCTAGGCAAAGACTCTTGTCTCTTCCTTTACTTTCCCCCAGACAAATGGAGCCTCTCTGTTTCTGCTGAGCCACCTGGAGCTGAGGAAGGGGTGACACAAGCACCTCTGTGACCACCACCTCTGGGACTGCACTAGGTCTGACCTGAAGCCTGCACAACACTGGGTCTTACCCAAGGCCCATAGTGACCACTGTCTGACTACCACCTAAGTTCACTCAAAGTCCTAGAATCTACAGTCAGCAGGTGGCAAATCCAGCCTGAAGGGCTATCATTGTTTATACCACCATGCCTGGCAATAGTGAATGAAACTCTGGGAGGGAAGTAATTAATTTGAGCTTGATGATATGTATATGATTAGGCAGTCCTGTTCTTTGTTAGCCTTCAACAATAGGGATCTTTTTGGTCACTGTCACAGGAGTGAAGACAGAATAACTTACCTTGTAATGTTTGTTTTCTGATACCTTGGGCCAAAAGACCCACAGGAATCCACCCATCATCTCCAGAAAGTGAAGTTTTTATTTGCAGTTTGTTCTAGTCTAACAACTTTCATCACATTTTGTGTTTCAGTAGATGCCAAAGCAAAGCACTGAGTGTGTTGGTATTTCCCTTGCCTGCTTCAGCAGTGTCTGACTTTCAAAAGTTGTAGTCTTGGTACCTAACCTCAGACCAAAACAGCCAAGAGCGTTAAAACTGCTATGTGGGTTGGGAAACATAGTGATCAGGCAAGCCATTTTAGCAGGGATGGTGGAAAAAACTTCTCCATACACTTAAGTCTTCTTAATATTATTTTTGACTTTTCAAGCATCTAAATTTCCTCTAATGTACACAGTTAAATACTGAAATAGACATTATAATTTACTTATTAGAAAATTTGAGATATTCTACACTTTACATTGAACTTGTATCATAGAACTTTTAAATGATGAGGAATCTAATATTTTTTGTAACTATATAAGTCTAAGGAGATTACTTAGAGTAATTTTTTGTCTTCACTTTCAATATGATGCTCCCCTCCCTTTTTTTGAGATGGAGTCTTACTCTTTCGCCCAGGCTGGAGTTCAGTGGCTCGATCTTGGCTCACTGCAGCCTTTGCCTCTGGGGTTCAGGCGATTCTCCTGCCTCAGCCTCCTGAGGAGCTGGGACTACAGGTGTACGCCACCACGAGCTAATTATTGTATTTTTAATAGAGATGGGGTTTCACCATGTTGGCCTGGCTGGTCTCAAACTCCTGACCTCAAGTGATCTGCCCGCCTTGGCCTCCCAAACTGCTGGGATTACAGGCGTGGGCCACTGCCCGGCCTCAGTATGATACCTTTTGATGACAACAAAAGCCTTAACTTTAATGAAGTTGAATGTATCAGTCCTTTCTTTTATGGGTGAATGGTGTTGTGCCTTAAATAAGGAATTCTTTCAATCCCTGAGGTCTTAAACATATTCTCCTATAATTTTTTATCAACATTTTAAAGTTTAATTTTCAAATTTAAGTCATTAATCAATCTACTCAGAATTAATTAATTAATTAATTTTTTTGAGACAGAGTTTTGCTCTTGTTGCCCAGGCTGGAATGCAGTGGCACGATCTTGGCTCACCACAACCTCTGCCTCCCGGGTTCAAGTGATTCTCCTACCTCAGCCTCCCGAGTAGCTGGGATTAGAGTCATGCGCCACCACACCCGGCTAATTTTGTGTTTTTGGTAGAGGCGGGGTTTCTCCATGTTGGTAGGCTTCTGTCGAACTCCTGACCTCAGGTGGTCCACCCACCTCAGCCTCCCAAGGTGCTGGGATTACAGGCGTGAGCCACCGTGCCTGACCCAGAATTTATTTTTATGCATGATATAAGTTAGGAATCTAATATCTTTCTATATGGGTAATCAATTGTTTTGTACCAATTTTCAAATCATCCTTTTCCCATCAGTTTATGGAATTATTTATCATATATTAAGTTTCCAAATTTTTATGGGACTGTTTTGAACTCTTACTTTTCACTGGTCAGTGTTTGTCTGTAAGCCAGAATCACACAAGCTTATTTACTATAGCATTATAATAACTTTTTACATCTGTAGGGAAAGTTCTCCCCCTCTATTTTTCTAATAGAACTTTCTGACTTCTCTTTAGCATTTGCTCCTCTCTTTATTTTAGAATCAACTTACTCAGTTAATTGGGGGAAAAAATTTGAGATTTTTTTCAGAATTGCATTGACCCTATAGATCCATTTGGGGAGGAGTTGACATCTTTGTGATATATATGTGAACATATGAGTATGTCCCTCCATGAAAACAGTAGATACAGTGAGTCCTCACTTAACATTCTCAGTGGGTTCTTGGAAACTGCTGACTGGGTATGAACTCTTACACCTGTAATCCCAGAACACTGGGAGGCTGAAGTGAGAGGATCACTTGAGCCCAGGACTAGCCTGGGATGAGGAGACCCCATCTCTACAAAAAAATTACCCAGATGTGACGACACCCACCTGTGGTCCCAACTACTCTGGAGGCTGCGGCAAGAAGATCTCTTGAGGCACAGAAGGTTGAGGCACAGTGAGCCATGTTTGCGCCACTGCACTCTTGCCCAGGTGACAGAGCAAGACCCTATTTCAAAAAAAAAGGAAATAACTGCAACTTTAAGTGAAATGACATATAATGAAACCAGTTTTACCATAGGCTAATGGTTATAAACAAAGTTAAATTCCTATGTCATATTTCTGGCCACAGAAAACATCATCAAACTTCTAAATAAAGACCCAACACACTTCTGATATTAAACATTGAAATAAATATGAGCTATATGTTTAAGAAATATTAATAAAAACAAATAAGATTGTTGTATACATAATTTTTGGTAAATCAGGGAGTGACAGAGGTCATAGTGATGGTGGGTTAAATCAAGGAGTAAATGTTTGTGTAGTGAAGATTGTTAAGAAGCACCTCCTACTACCATGCAGCTCAAAAACAATACATATGGCAGACTTGCTTATCACTTTTGTGTTACATCAGTTTATTGTCATGCATTTGTATGATTATCACATACCTTATGAATTTTTACTTGACAATAATTTGTATTCATTCATTTTCCAACCCTCTTATTCCATTTCAGAGTCATGGGTAGCCAGAGCCTATCCTGGCAGTGCAGGGCACCAGGCAGGAACCAGTCCTGGACAGGATGCCATCCCATCACAGGGCACACTCACACACACACACACTCAGACCGGGGCTACTACACCATTGAACGTAATTTGCACATCTTTGGCATGTGGGAGGAAACTGGAATACCCAGAGAAAATCCACACAGGCATAGGGAGAATGTGCAAACACAGTGCCCTGGCTGGGAATGTATTTTTCCTTATTAATTTTTTATAAAATGACATTGAATGAAATGACATTATTTGAGGACCTGCTGTATTTTTATTTTGGTTTTAAGTCCTTTCAGTAAAGTTTTAAAGTGTTCTCTATAAAGGATTTTTACATCTTTTGTTAGATTAATTACTAAGTACTTTTTGTTAGTATATAGGTCATATCTTTTTTACAATAGTCTTATAATTATTTGCTGCTCTTATACAAAAATACAACTGAGTTTCCATCTTGATCTTAAATCTAGCCATTTTGCTAGAGATCCTGTCATTAATTATAACACTTTGTATTATATATGTATAATACTTTGTATAGAGGTTGGTTTTCCTTGTGGGCAGCCAATGACAATGACAGTTTTGTTTTGTCTAATGCCTTTTTATTTCTTTTTATTGTCATGTTTTTCTATCTGGGACCTCCAGGAAAATGTGGATATCGTGTCTTGATTGACCTAAGGAAAGGTTTCTACCATCTCACCATTAAGCCTGTGTTTGCTACAGGTTTTTGGTAGCTATCCTTGACCTGGTTGAAGAAGTTGTCTAAGGGTCATTTTGTTCTCTCAGTCACTCCCCACTTACTGGTGGATGGTGTCAGGAAGAAACCTGTTTCCCAGCTAAATAAACATTGTTTAAATATTAGAACTGTGAAGTCTAAATTTTTATATGACATTTTTTCTATATATACAACGAATTAATTTTTGCATATCAATTAGTTCTGAAATCCTAAAGTTCAAATAAACTAAAAACTTCATTCTGTATTAAATTCAGGAGAAATAAAATGCTCAAAGAACACATACACGATTGTATAGTTTTAAAAGCCAGCAGTTTCTGTGTAGTTCAATATAACAATGTTATTCCTTTTGAAAATATTGGAAAGTGTCAGACTTGCTTGTTCACTTTGGGTAATACATCTTTTTCACCAATGTATATACAATTTAAATTCAGAAGAGAGTAACATTTCTATTCATGTAAATGCCACACACATTGTTTTACTCATCAGGGCCTTCAAATAAGTTTCACATCTGACTTTGGCCCAAGCCAAATGTATTTTCATTTGTTTTAGTTCATTTCTTCTGTTTCAGTTAATTCATTTATAGGGCATTGGGACTTCATGTGGCTACTTTGGGCATCTGTTATTTTTAAGAATTTATGATTTATAAAAATGATTATAGCATTTATAGTTTCAAAGGAATTTCATATATATTTTCTTAATTGTTTTAAACTTTACAAAATGCACATAAGGTTAGGATTTCTATTATTATTAAATCTTACAGATGAGAAATGAAATGTATCTAACAAATGGGTAAGCCAGAAATGGAACCTCAGTCTTCTAACTCTAAACGGTATTATAATATGCTTTACCACTAGAAATCTGATTTATTAAGTTATTTTAGTTGACCAAATTAATACTTTTAAAGAACACACTGTCAAGTTACTGATTCTCACTGCATGAAAAAGCCAAATTGAACAGTAGGTATAAATTCTCTTATCTTTCAAGGTATTTGAAGGCTTAAGTTTTCTACAAAATAAAAAGTGTGTATTTTTTCTTTTTTTCTCATATCTTTTCTAAACTACCATTTAAAAACATTTCTATTTCTGCATTTCCATTGGTCACTCTCATGTGCTTGTTGAATTTGGTAATCCTGTTTGAGACAGCTCCTTTAACAATGCTGTCACAGTTCAGGGAGCCTTGGCATGACATACGTAACCCTTGTGTATGGTATTCTCTCTGGCATTACATTCTTACATTACATTCTCTCTGGCATTGCATTCTTTCACTTTCCATTTTGTACTTTTCTCTCTTGCTTTATTTGTATGTAGTGTTCTGAAGTCCAAGTAACAAAATGTCATTTGGAAGTTATGTGAATTATTCGTAAATTACATAAATATGTTTGTAAGGAGTTATTGAATTGTTCGTGATGGTGATCCATGAAATAACTAAGAAAATTTGTTTGATTTTTAATGATTTCAGCCAATGAAAAAGTATAGAAAATAGTATAACAGACACCCATTTACCCATCACACAAATGTCATAGAGATTGACGTTTTGTAATATTTAGGAGTTTTTTTAAGTAAATAAAAAATTACAGATACAGCTAAGGTCATACATAAATAACTGCTATTCCTTTTTCTCCATCTTCACCTCTTAACCTACATGGTAACCATTATCCTGATGTTGTTTATTATCCTTATGCATGGTTTTTATTCTTTTGTTTGACATATATATATACTAGCAGCATATAATCATCTTTTGTGTATTTTAAAAAATATACATTAATGTCTCACTGAACCTTAGTATTCTGCATTGTAAATAATTGTTTTAATAATTGTACAAGTAGATCTATTTGTTTTCCTAACAATAGACAATTAGATTATCTCTATTTTTGTCAGTTATGAATACATACAAACAGTACTACAGTGAACAGTTTTATACATGCCTTTTTGAGCACTTGTATGTTTCTTGGATAGATATTTAAAAGAGGAATTGCTGGGTCATCTAGACCAGTGTACACGATCTTTAACTTTACTAGGCATTTCCAAATTGCTCTCCATATCTTCCCAGCACACTGTGTTGAAAAGACTGTCCTTTGTCTACTGTGCTGCAATGTCACCTTTGTCAGAAATCAAGGAACTGTATACATGTCAGTCTGTTTCTGTGCTTTCCATTCCACTGGTTATATATGTATATTATTGTGCCAAATCACACTTCTATAATTGCTATACCATTATAATATTGAGTCATCCAGTTCATGAACATGGTATATTCTTTCACTTAATTAGGTCATCTTTAATTTCTTTCGATAATGTTGTGTAGTTTTCTGTGTAGAGTCTTGCTCATTTTGTTAGATTTATTCCTAGGTATTTGATTTCGTTTGATACTATGGTAAATTGTATCATTAAAAATGTTTTATTTTGAATTACAGGTTGAGCATTCCTAATCTGAAAATCTAAAATCTGAAATGCTCCAATGAGCATTTCCTTTGAGCATCATATTGTTGCTCAAAAAGCTTTGGATTTCAGAGCATTTTAGATTTTATTCAGAATGCAAATATTTCAAGATCCAAAAAATTGAAATTGGAAACACTTCTGTCTCCAAGTGTTTTTGGATAAGTGATATTCAACCTGTATTTGTTGCTAAAATATAGGGGAAAAGTTGATTTTTGCATACTGAACTTGTATCTAAAGTTCAGTTTTTAAAGATTTCCTTGGATTTTCTGGGAGCACAATCATGACGTGTAGGAATAATGAGTTTTATTATTTGCTTTCTAATCCTTATACCTTTTATTTTTATTTCCCTTTCCTGCCCCAGTTTTTTCTTTTCTTTTCTTTTCTTTTTTTTTTTTTGAGATGGAGTCTCGCTCTGTCACCCAGGCTGGAGTGCAGTGGCGCGATCTCAGCTCACTGCAAGCTCCGCCTCCTGGATTCACGCCATTCTCCTGCCTCAGCCTCCCAAGTAGCTGGGACTTCAGGTGCCCGCCACCATGCCCAGCTAATTTTTGTATTTTTAGTAGAGACGGGGTTTCACCGTGTTAGCCAGGATGGTCTCGATCTCCTGACCTCATGATCCACCCGCCTCAGCCTCCCAAAGTGCTGGGATTAAAGGCGTGAGCCACCGCGTCCGGCCTCATTTTTTTCACAAGTGAATGTTGAATTTTTTCAAATGCTTTCTCTGTGTTATTGGAGATAATTGTATGGTTTCTTTATTCTGTTAATATGGTGAATTACATTGATTGGCCTTTGAATATTAAACCAACTTTGTATTTCTCGAAAGCTCTAAGTGGTTTATATAACCTTAGATTGACTTATTAATAGTTTGTTAAGAAGTTTTGCATGTATATTTATGGGTGAAATTGGTCTGTAATTTTTCTTGTAATGTTCTTATCAGGTTTGGATATCAATGTTCTTGATATCCAAATCTGAAATTATTTGGGAAAAATTCTTGTTTTGTTCACTAGAAGAATTTTTGTAATATTGGTGCTTAATGAGAAAGCCATAGCAGTTATCCACTTCTGGTCTTATTTCCTTTTTAATACCCAGGAACAGCTGTGTGTGCTGCTAAGAATTTACTTTTCTGCAGTATCACACAGTTCAGGTTGAAGGACTCTATTTAAAAGCTGGACAAAAACCACCTTCTATTTTCTGTTTTCTTTGCAACTATGGCCATGAGACACAGTTCTGGTCAGTGAAATGTAAGTGTTCTGGGAGGATCCTGGATTCTGGAGGACCGCTTTCCTTTTGTGATATTTATGTTGCAAAGTAATGTTTTGCCTAATGCCTTTCCATTTATGAGACAATTGTGGATATTATCTAAAAACGTTTCTGGTACAATAAGTGAAATTCCTTTCTAATTTTTAGGAGGACTCAGAGAGAGTAATGATAATTACTGGACCAAACATGGGTGGAAAGAGCTCCTACATAAAACAAGTTGCATTGATTACCATCATGGCTCAGATTGGCTCCTATGTTCCTGCAGAAGAAGCGACAATTGGGATTGTGGATGGCATTTTCACAAGGTAAGTACGTTAATTCAGTTTGAATATATTCTTGAAAATAAGTCAAGCCCACATTATCACATGAATTTTCCTTTTGTGTACATATTTAGATGCTCTTAAAGCATTCATCATTTAGGAAAGGTCAGGCACGGTGGCCCACACCTGTGATCCCAGCACTTTGGAGACCAAGGCAAGAGGATCACTTGAGTCTAGGAGTTTGAGAGCAGCCTGGGCGACATGGAAAAACCCCATCTTGACAAAAAATCAAAAAATTAGCCAGGAACCTGAGGTGGGAGGATCACCTGAGGCTGGGGAGGTTAAGGCAACAGTGAGCCAAGGTCACACCATTGCACTCCAGCCTGGGCAACAGAGTGAGACCCTGTCTCAAAAAAAAAAACCAAAAAAAAACTATTTTTATCATGACTGATAATACTAAAAAGAACTTAGGAGTTAATTTTGTCCAGTAGTTTCCAAATTATTTTTAGTTATTGAGTTCTTTTTTATTTTATTTTATTTATTATTATTATTATTTTTTTTTTGAGATGGAGTTTGGCTCTTGTTGCCTAGGCCAGAGTGCAGTGGCACTATCTCGGCTCACTGCAAGCTTCACCTCCCCAGTTCAAGCTATTCTCCTGCCTCAGCCTCCCGAGCAGCTAGGATTACAGGCACCCGCCACCATGCCCAGCTAATTTTTGTATTTTTAGTGGCCAGGCTAGTCTCGAACTCCTGACCTCAAGTGAGCTGCCCACCTTGGCCTCCCAAAGGCTGGGATTATAGGCATGAGCCACCACACCCAGCTGAGTTATTATTTTGAAGAAAACCTTTTGTAGAAAATAAATATTTAAACAGATAAAAACAGATCTGCTCTGTCTTCCAGGGGTAGAAGGCTTGGAGACTTGGCTGTTAGGCTTTGTAGAGCACAGTCTGAAAACTAGTCCATCCTTCCCATTTTAGGTGCAGACCTGAGACAAACTGCAAAAGGCATTGGACCGAGATCATTTTGTTGATATCCCTTTTTACTCTACGAACATTACATGCAACTAAGTCTTACCCTCAATGTGTAAACCTAAATTTTATGCCATGTTACGAATATGAGTGAAACATCCTGGTTTCACTAAGGAGAATTCAGAGTTTAATCTGTTTAACACCTTCTGATTTATCAGTTCTTAAAGCATTGTGTATATGTCTTACATGTACATTTCTAAAAAGTAAATACAGTCTCTGTGCATAGTCAAGCTCTGTGTATAGAGTGTCTGAGTTGTTGTCCAGCTACATATTTATATAATATTTGATTATGGAATCAAATCAGAATATATCACATGCTAATATTGATATTCTTGAGTAGACACTAAAATGCTTTAAAAAACTTCATTTTCCATCTGAGAATGAACAAAGTACCCTGAATTCTGTTTGATGCCGTGTCACCAAATAGGTGTTATTCTGATCCCCATATATGTTTAACTCAAAATAAGAAATTTAAAGAGTCTTTCTTTAGTTCTTAAGGCTGTAATTCATTTTCTATTTTATAAGAGAAACAAACCAGATATTTTATTTTGGTTACAGTATTAAGGAAAGTAACAGAGATATTTAGTGAAGAAAAAAAAAGAGAAAAAAAGAAAAAAAGTATTGGTCAATATAAGGGGATTTACCTGGAAGGGAATCTTGTTACTGAGCGGAATATCAAGATTGTTTGTAGATACAAGTAAAAGAAGGGTTTATTTTTGTCATATAAGGAGAAGGCTGGAGGTGGGTAGCTGCTTCTGGTGTTTCAGTGGCTCTGCCATTTCACTGGCCTTTCCCTCAGAGTTATAAGATTGCTGCTGCAGCTCCAGGCATCACATTCCTATTCACATGAGGTAAAAAGGAGACGCGACTGCCATAGCTTTCCCCACTGCCCCTCTGTTTGTTTTTGTTGTTGTTGTTTTGTTTTGTTTTAGGACATCAGTAGGTTTTTAGGATCCTCTCAGAAAACTTACATTTCAGTGACCAGAAGTATGTCTCATGGCCGTAGTTGCAAAGAAAACAGAAAATAAGAAGGTGGTTTTTGTCCAGCTTTTAAATAGAGTTAAGCACAGTAATTGGGAATACAATCAGTGGTAATCAGAAAATAGTTTCTGTCATAGGGTGTGAAATCAGTAATAATAGTAACAGCTAAACTTTATGATATCTTTACAATATTAGTGTAATATTCTTATCAAGGTACAGGCACTGTTATGTGCACCTTATATAGAGTACTTTATGTAAAGTACATTCAGCGAGTACATGTCTAAGCGTGCTAAACTATGCTAATTTCAAGAAATTGGAGCATTTATTCATTCATCCAACATGTACTAAATGAATACCTAACATATGGCAGTCACTGAGAATACAAAGGAACCACAGTTTTTGATTTCATGAAAGCTACCTAGTGGAGAAAATCAGCATTAACCAAATAATCACATGCAGAAATGTGAAACTGCAGCTATGACAAGTCTATGAAGGCTATATGCAAGATGCTGGGTTAGGCTGTGATCCTGGGATATGACCTGGTTGGGGACGTCAGGGGAAGGCTTCCCTTAGCAAGTAACTTTTGAGTGCCTATCTGAAGGATGAGTGTAAGAAGGAAGGAAGAACATTTCAGAGAGATCATGTGCAAAAGTCCTTTAGCATAAAAAACGTAGACAATGAGTGAAGGCTGGTCCTCCAGGAGAGCAAGATTCTAGGTGAAGCATAGCCATGTTAGGAGTTTATCCTAAGAGCCATGGTAAACTGTTGAAGAATTTTAACCAGGATTTTGCATGATTATGTCTGCATTGGTTACACTGTAAAGAACGTCTGGAGAAAAAACCAAGTAGATCAGAGGAACCCAAAGAGCAGGCTCTTTTGGTGGTCCTGGTGAGAGGATCAGTAGCTTGGATTAAGTTTGTAGTGCTAGTTTAAGTGGAAAGGAGTCATATTTGAAATATATTTGGGAAATAAATCACCAGGACTTGGTGATAGATGGGGGTATGGCAGCTGAGATACATGGAGTTGTCAGAGATGACATTGAGTTTGTGCTTCTGAATGGTAAATGCTGGCATTTGCTAGAAGAGGATGATGTTTTTTCATAGATTCTGACTTTATCTTTGTATATAATAAGTAGAATTATTCTGAGACATTCAAAGGGAGCTATTATGTAGTAGGCAGTGGATATAAAGTTTAGATTTCAGAGACAGAGATCAAAGGTAAAGATGTAAATTTGTTGTGAGACATTTTTGTGTACATGATTGGGTGTGGATGAGATCATTTTGACAGAGAGTATAGTGGAGAAGATTAATATTCTGAGACTGAACCTTAAAACTGCTGAGATTTCATAGTTGAGTAAGAAGTTAAGATTGAAAACCAACAAAAGAAGTGTAGCCAGAGAAGCAGGAGAAAAAACAGGACATTACAGTGTCACAGGAGCAAGGGAAAAGAGTGCTTCAAGAAGAAAAGAAGTGGTCAGCAGTGCTGAAAGGTTAGGTGAGGTGAAACCTGAAAAGTCACCTTTGGTCTTAGCAAAATAACGGTCACTAATGACCTTAGCAGGAGCTGCTTTCGCGGAGTGGTGGGGCCACACTCCAGTTAAAAGAGAGCTAAAGAGTGAGTTAGAGGTCAGGAAGTAGAGGGCGTTAGTACAGGTGATACTGCGAAGGCTGGCCAGGAAGAAGGCAGGAGAGATCCAGTGAGGGGCTTGTTTTGTTTTTAAATGGTAGACTTGAACGTATTTCAATAGGATATCCAGTGGGATGTGTTATACCCAAGAATTTATGATTCTAAAAAAAACAAAAAATTAATTGATCACCTTTGGAGGATCCTAGAATGAATCCTAATGATATTTAAAATAAAAATATCATTAGTCACTTTGGAGGATGAAAACTGAAAAAGAGAAATATCCAAGCAGGTATCCTATCTTTTCAAATAGGTAACAGGGGGAAGTTTCTCTTTATAGAAATGTTCCAGCTAATAAACAAAGCAGGAATAAGAATTAGAGTATCACCCTTTTTGCAACCCCGATGTGATAACAGGTTTAAGTAATAATCAGAAATGGCTGCTAATGTCACCAAAGAACAGACAATCAGACATTAGGTAAAAGTTTGCGACAACTTATGATGTCTTCTGGCCCAAAAAAATCAAACCGAATAGTCGGGCGCAGTGGCTCAGGCTTGTAATCCCAGCACTTTGGGAGGCCAAGGCGAGTGGATCATCTGAGGTTAGGAGTTCAAGACCAGCCTGGCCAATCATGGCCAACATAGTGAAACCCGTCTCTACTAAAAATGTAAAAAATAGCCACGTGTGGTGGTTAGCACCTGTAATCCCAGCTACTCCAGAGTCTGAGGCAGGAGAATTGCTTGAACCAGGGAGATGGAGGTTGCAGTAAGCCAAGATCACGCCACTGCACTCTAGCCTAGGCAACAGAGGGAGACTGTATCTAAAAAAAAAAAAAAAAAAAAAAAAAAATCAAACTGAAACTGTTCAGACCTCTAGATCTAGATATCAATTTACAAGAGAAAAAGAGAATAGAGGAACATGTTGAACACCACCATGGGGATACTGTCAGCAAAATCTAGACTATGGGAAACTGTAGGACAAATGGCTGGTGTTTTTTTAAACAAATAAATAGCAATGACAAAAAAAAAAATAGTTGGGGAGAGAGGGAAGAGAACCTGCATATTAAAAGAGAGTTAAAGACCAGTCACCCAGTTCCAACATACAGATCTTAATTCAGTCCTGACTCAAACACATAAACCTTTGTTTCAAAGCACTAGTGAAACATTTAAAAATTTTTGAGCACTGACTAGATATCTAATGATACTGAAGAATTACTTTAAATGTTTAAGTGAGATAAATAGTGCAATGCAATGGTTATGATTTAATAGAAAAATCCTTACTTTAGTGATACATGCTAAAATGTTTACATGTTACATGATCTGCTACCCAATATTTACATCACAGTAATCAAGGATGGGTAGGGAAATTTGGTAGGATAGAGATGAAATGAGACTGGCCATAATTGATAATTGTTTGAGTTTGATAATGGCTACATTAGAGTTGCATTATGCATTTTTCTTTGTTGTACATCTTTGGATTTTTTATAAGTTTTTTTTTGTTGTTGTTCTAAAGTTCATGGGATTTAGCCATTTGAGAAAGAGACGAGATCTTCGTGGAGGATAGGCATTGTTTGAAACTGTGGGTATGAAATCAGTGCATTGAATTGCAATTAGCATTTTGGGGCAATACTTCCTAGATTGTGCTTTGTGTACCACATCATAGCATATCAGGATGCAACCAATATCCAGTTGACCCAAATAAGCTTTTTTTTACAAAAAAAAAAATGCAGTAGAATGGAGTAGAAGAAAAGATATCAAAATCATTAATTTATAGCATGTGGCATAGAGGTGGAGTTATGCAATAAGAAGGCCATTACATTTTCATGTCATCAGTAATGATATAAAAATTATAATGGTATTAGGAGATGTTAACATTGGCCCAATAATGAGATTTAAACTCTGTTGTGCTAAAAAAACATATATATATTTTGAGATGGAGTTTCGCTCCTGTCGCCCAAGCTGGAGTGCAATGTCATGATCCCAGATCACTGCAACCTCTGCCACCTGGATTCAAGCTATTCTTCTGCCTCAACCTCCTGAGTAGCTGGGATTACAGGCACCCACCACCACGCCCAGCTAATTTTTGTATTTTTAGTAGAGATAGGGTTTCGCCATGTTGGCCAGGCTGGTTTTGAACTCCTGACCTCAGGTGATCTGCCCGCCTTGGCCTCCCAAAGCACTGGAATTTCAGGTGTGAGCCACCGCACCCCGCCAAAAACATGTTTTTATTAAAACCTTAGTGTGCTATAATTTTATGCTAGACATTAGGGATACAAACCTGAATAAGATAATTTACCTGTCTTTAAGGAGCTCAAGTGCAGTAAGGGAGATGGAGAAGCAAATCTTTACATAAGACCATGCAATACTAGAGAAGTGTATGTGTGTGTGTGTTTATTTGCTTGCTCATTCATTCATTCATGCTTATCCTGCCATCTTCCAGAAAGGGGTGAGGCAGCTTGCAGAAAATTCCAACTAGCATAAGTGAATAAATAAGGATGAGGGCTTAAAATGGAGCCACGACTGAGGCTTAAAACATCAATGCCTAACACTGCTGTGGATAAGCCATAAATCTGGTTCAGAGGTTTCCACAAAGCTAAATTTGTTCAGTTAAATAGTTCACAGGGCCCAGAAAACCAAATGAATTAATTAGTTAAGAAGAAATTTTTATTGTGTTTGACAGCAATCTTTTAGTAATAAAATCAGCTAGAAGAATATATTGGGTAGTATCACATAGACCAGGTTTTACTGGGTCCCGTTGGTTAGAGTTTAGGAAACAAATGTTCGATTATGTTATTCTTGGATCACAGGCTCCACTGAGACAGAAATGGTGCTTGTTCTGCATACCTTTGATCCCCTATTCCTAGTACTAAGTAGATGTGCAGTAAATATTTGTTTAAAAACTGACAATAAAAAATTGTAATATAAATAAGATGTGTTGACATAACTCTGTTTCTTAGTCCAGATTTCTGGAATCTGACTGAAACATCCCCTTGTGATTCAAGCACCATCTAAAATAGTATATTGGAGCTTCACTAAGTTTTGCCACAGGACTCAAAAAGTCATCAAATTTCTATGTAAGGTTCAGTCTTACAAAGAAAACACTTAAGTTTAGGTATGTGGCAGAGTAAGTTATTAATACACAGGGAAAGAGCAAAACTTCCAGTGTCATGGAGGTGGAGACTAATCATGGAGATTAGTCTGTCCTGACAACACTCTGTGTACCAGTGCACCTTTGTGATGCTGAGTAAGAGGAGATTGATACTTCATGAAGGTCCAGGTTAAGCTTAGTTGCTCAGTCTGGACTCTGGTCCCTAAAGTGGGAAGTCTCAGGCAAATCTGAGTATCAGACCATGCCAGCAATTCAACTCTCTTAACCTGCTTCTTTCTCTGTAAGATGGGATAATCATGGCACTTATATTCCAGGGTGTTGTGTAGTTTAAATAATGCATATGAAACAATCTAGTATCTGACATATAATAGTTCCTCGGGAATATTAGTTATAATTTTAAGTCCCATCTCTATGACACTTACTCTGACCATTTCATTCCACAATGGTCTATTTATGGTAAACTCCTAATGCCCTATTTATTTGGACTCTGAGTTATTTCAGTATCTGTCTTAGTTCATAACTGGTTATCCCATGCCATCATGCTATTGTTCACTATTTGAGGGAAAGAACTCTACTCCATTGTGTATCCCCTGTCCCACTCAGGATGGCAGTAAGTATAGCTATTAATATAAATTAAAATCAATCAGAAATGAAATTATTTTCACATTTATATTACATTGTTTTCACTTTATCCTGGAAGTTTTCATTAGTCTGAAACATACCCAGAGATACTGATCCCATATTTCAAAATTGACCACAACTTTAAAGCATTAATTAATTAATAAAGAATTACATGTGCCAGTTTAAAAAGAAATATGCAGATATGGAGATTTAAATACTGAAATATGGGACATATTCCTGTGCTCCGCCATTCGAGTAGCTGTTAGTTTATCAACCTTCAGGTCATGTTTATAGAAGCAGTCTGCCATAGGCCCTGTGTCCCTGCGTATTCTTACTGAGTATATCAAGAAAGCCCCAATTGCTTTTTACATGGGCCATTTATTTGTCAGGGTTGTGCTTGCAGCAGACAACCTGGAGGGATAAGTTAATTCCCCCCTTAAAGAGGAAGCTTGCTTCCCTTGTTGTATGTACAGCATCCATGGTACGTCATCCTCATAGGACTTGAGGGCTAATGCAAACCAACATGAGTAATAAAGTCTTTTGTCTCTGACTCAGTGGCCTTGTATCTTCTGCTGGCATCTATGAAACCAGTGGTATTAGGGTAACTTGTTAGCTTTTAAGTAGAGTAAAATCCTAGACTTTACACAGTTTTTAATAGGTCAATAGGATTCTCAGATCTCTTGCTAATATTAATTACCTGCAAAATGTGAGTAAACCAGCTGTGTATGGGAAAGAATGGGGGCTTTAGATCTAGAAAACTCAAGATTCTGTACAAGTTCTTCAGCATCCTGGCCATGTGCTAGTTACTTCATCCTTCTAGAACCCTGAGAGAAGTACTGTGCCATAGTCAAAAGAATCAGACATGTTATATATACTTGAGTACAAATCTTGCTTTTCCCTTTTAACAACTCTGTGACCTTTTTCGAATTACTACTTCTCAGTGTCTCTGTTCTTTTCCTGTAAAATGGAGATGATACTACTTACCCTCATATATTATTGTGGGAATTAAATAAAGTACATGAAAATGCCAGACACATAGTAGGTACCTAGTAAATTTTAGTTTTTTTTTTCTTCCAGATTCTATGCCATTAGTATTTTAGATTTAAAAGTCTGTCTTCATATATGTATGAGTATAATACTCAGTTTTCTAAACTTAGCATCAGTTTTTGCATCTATAAAACAAAAAGTTCGATAATACTGACTTCACAAGGTTGATTTGAGATAAGTTGTAAAAGGATGTGAAATCACTATGAAATGCTCCTCTTAGTTAGTCTCTTTGAAAGAAATTGACCAAATCTAATCTCCCTGATACTTTCCCTCTTGGAGTGCTGTGGCCGTAATCGAATTGAGAATCCAGGAACCTAGAGGTATTGGGGGCACCCCCACCCCCGATATTCAATGTGAGTTCTTTTCTATTTCCCTAAGCATCCGCTGGTCTGAGAAATAAAGAGAAAGAGTACAAAAGAGAGAAATTTTAAAGCTGGGTGTCCGGGGGAGACATCACATGCCGGTAGGTTCTGTGATGCTCCCTGAGCCGTAAAACCAGCAAGTTTTTATCAGCAATTTTCAAAAGGGGAGGGAGTGCACAAATAGGATGTGGGTCACAGAGATCACATGCTTCACAAGGTAATAAAATATCACAAAGCAAATGGAGGCAGGGCGAGACCACAGGATGGGGCGAAATTAAAATTGCTAGTGAAGTTTCGGGCACGCATTGTCATTGATAACATCTTCTCAGGAGACAGGGTTTGAGAGCAGACAACCTGTCTGACCAAAATTTATTAGGTGGGAATTTCCTCGTCCTAATAAGCCTGGGAGTGCTACAAGAGACCGGGGCTTATTTCATCCCTTTGGCTTCGACGGTAAAAGACAGCCATCCTTAAAGGGGCCATTTCAGAGGCCTACCCTCAGGGGCCATTCTCTTTCTCAGGGATGTTCGTTGCTGAGAAAAAGAATTTAGCGATATTTCTCCCATTTACTTTTGAAAGAAGAGAAATATGTTTTTGTTCCTCCCAACTCACTGGCAGTCAGAGTTTAAGGTTATCTGTCTTGTTTCTGAACAGTGCTGTTATCCTGTTCTTTTTTCAAGGTGCCCAGATTTCATATTGTTCAAGCACACATGCTCTACAAACAATTTGTACAGTTAACGCAATCATCACAGGGTCCTGAGGCGACATACATCCTCCTCAGCTTACGAAGATGATGGGATTAAGATATTAAAGTAAAGACAGGCCTAGGAAATCACAAGGGTATTGACTGGGGAAGTGATAAGTGTTAATGAAATCTTCACAATTTATGTTCTGAGATTGCAGTAAAGACAGGCATAAGAAATTATAAAAGTATTAATTTAAGGCACTAATAAATGTCCATGAAATCTTCACAATTTATGTTCTTCTGCCGCATCTTCAGCCGGTCCCTCCGTTTGGGGTCCCTGACTTCCCGCAACATAGAGGCACCACCCACACAGAATGGGATGATGGCAGTGCCTTTCCTCCTGTTCCTCAGGAAGTGGCTGGCTTGGAAGGTGGTCGCATAGAAGATGCACATCCTCCTCCATGCTGAGACATGCCTTTATCTCATGACCCAGGAACAGCCTCAAGGAACTGGCCCAATTGCCAATCACTGTGTGAAAGAACAAATAAGCTTTAAACCTTGTCAGCACCACATTTGTTGTTTCAGCATAGTAGGATTCATTCTCAATTAACTCCATCAAACATACCAGTTTTTTAGCTACTTTGGGATATATTTTGCAGTGACTTGGTCCTGGTGGGTAGTGTTATTTGGAAAGATATGCTTGTTACAATATGTGAAAAAGAGCCAGTTACAAAGCCTGGCATTCATTTCACTTTTGTATGAGTAATTGTATGTATAAATATATGCAGAGAAAACCATCTAGATGGAAGGCTTATTCCAAAATACCATGGGGGATATGGCTTTATGGTGATTTTTCTTTTCTTGTGTAAATTTTTTAATTTCTAAAATAAATGTGTAAAAAAAAGTAAAACTCCTCACCCTCACAAATTACCAGTATTGGTCAAAATGAGATGTTTTATAGGAAGCTGGTGAAATGCTTACATGGTCACTGTCTGGCAACTCTTTTTCTGGGGCAAATATCTCTGTCCTACCCAGGGACATGGAATTTGGGGTTTTAAGCTTTAGACCATCCTGGGCACTTCAATATATCAGACCTTACACAAAGTTTTTCCCAGACTATAAGTAACCCTAGTTCTTATTCCTTTAGGAGTTGATGGCATTCTGTCTGGGAGAGAATACAAGATTCAGAGATTTATGTATTTAATTTTCATAATAAAACACTGCTCATATGGCACTCTTACACTTTTTTTGTGTGTGTGTGTCTTTTTGTTGTTGTTGTTGTTCCTTTTTGTGGAGAACAGGGTCTCGCTATATTGCCTAGGCAGGTCTCAAACTCCTGGGCTCAAGCTATCCTCCCACCTCTGCCTCCCTGAGAGCTGGGATTACAGGCATGAGCCACCACGCCCAGCTCATATGGCACTCTTAACCCTCAGTGCACATTCAATTTTTTTTTTTTTTTTCACGGAGCTTTAAAAAAAATATTGATGCCTGAACCCTACCTCCAGAAATCTTAAGTCGGACTGGGGCAGTGTCTGAAAGTCACATTTTTAAAGTGTCCCAGATGATTTTTAAAGTGAAGCCAAGATGTGGAAGCACTTCCCCAAGCCCTTGCTGGAGAAATCGTGTGTTGAATTATAAAAATAATATATGCTTATTATGAAATGTAACAGTGTACTAGGGTATGAAGTGAAACAAAAACACCCCCATTCTCCCCAGGTCTACCATGTTTCTTTAGGTAACATTTCACAAGTCTACAAGTATACATCTTTCTTTTCTAAAATGGTATCGTACTAAGCATTGCTATTGTATAACCTGCTTTTGTTTCCTAATATGTGGGAGACATATTTCTCTATCAGTTTATACAGATTAATCTTGCTCTTTTTAATGACTGCAGTGTATCTGGAGTACAGATACTCCTTGATTTCTTTAACCTCCGAGAGTTCCGCCTGGGACAGGCTGCCCTTTAGTATATGGGACATGTTCCCTATCCGTTCCCCTGTGCTCCCCTATCTTCCTGTTGTTACCACTGGAAAGGAATCTATATGGACTACATTAAATTTTATCCTTAGGATATAATTATATCCCATTAAATTATATCCCTAGGATGTAGTTTAATATTATGCCCTTGTAGCTTGCGTTTATTTTTTAAGAAATAATTCAGACATATAGTAATCCTCCATGCACCTTCCACCCTACTAAAGAAATAAAACACTAGAATGCAGTCGAACCTCTAATCCTCACTAATCCCATTGCCCTCTACCCTATCCATAGTAAGTAACTGGTTGTCCTTCACTTTGGTATCCATCCCATGCATCTCTCTACATTTTTACTCATTGATGTTTTTTGAAACAATGCATGGAAGTATTTGGTATGCTTTTAAACTTTATACACAGTGTATCACACTATATTCTTCTGTAAGTGGCTTTTCCCCCCTCAGTGTTATATAGTTACAAAATTCATCCATATGGGTACATATACTTTGAGTTCATTAATTTTTCCATTAATTATGAATTATGATGGTCTATTTTATGAATATATTACTCTTCACTCATTTTTCTTGATATGATGCCAATTTTTTGCAAATATAAACAGTCATATTTGTGACTTGTCTCATACTCCTAGTGCACACAAGGGAGTTTTTCTCAATCTAGGAGTGGAATTGTTGGATTGTAAGGAACATGTGTCTTTCATGTTCTCCAAGGAGGCTGTATCAGCTTAGAATCCCACTACCAGTGTTTAAAAGTTTGTTCTCATGCTTAAAATAGATTAGAATAAGAAATACTCATTTGATGATATTTCTATATATTCTCCAAAATTGCTCATAAGAACATTTTCATTTTTATTAATGTCCTTTACATGAAGTGCCATCTGGTAAATTATTTTTTTGTTAATGCTAGGAACATTTTTTCTCTCCATGTGCATACTGTGCCTGTTTACAAAAAGATTTGAAGCAATTTATTGGCCTTTTCTGACAAACTGCCAGACTTCCTGCTATCAGCCAGTGGCTGCTTCCTCTTTAATTCCTTTTTGTCTTGGCTGCCAAGACAGCAAGAGCTAAACTCAAGGCTCAGGTGTGAAAACAAATTTGGTTTAGTTTTCCCCTTCGCTTCTTATATGGGAGTATTTCTCTAGCGTCATTCTTAGAACAGCTGCATCAGAATCTTGGGGATGCTAGTTAAAAATGCTACTTACTAAGCCCTTTCACACATCTTTTTAATTGGAATCTCCAAGGTGGTACGCAAGAATTAGCATTTTAAAAGCTCATGCTAAGCTCAAATGTAAGAATCTACGGTATGGCTTGTAATCTTAGTTTCATGTAATTCTTTCGTTAGAATATGTTGTTCTAAATCACTTCAAATGCTTTTTGTACTCAATGGAAAAAATATTAAAATCTAGCAGAATGAGATATTTGCATAAGATTTAGCTCCAAGCTTTGTCTGTAAATTGATTCTGTTATCAATTTGCCATTTAGAACACTAGGTTTAAATCTGTGGATTCTATAAATATTCATTGAGTGCCCACTATGTGCTATACAGTGTGCTAGAAGAAAAAGTAGTAAATAGATGAAAAGCTATAAACAGACAGGAGGTTAGGAATTTTTTTTTTTTTTTTTTTGAGACAGAGTTTCACTCTTGTTGCCCAGGCTGGAGTGCAGTGGCATAATCTTGACTCACTGCAACCTCTGCCTCCTGGGTTCAAGCGATTCTCCTGCTTCAGCCTCCCAAGTAGTTGGTATTACAGGCATGTGCCACCACACCCAGCTAATTTTTGTATTTTTAGTAGAGATGGGGTTGCACCATGTTGGTCAGGCTGGTCTCGAACTCCGAACCTCAGGTAATCCACCTGCCTCGGCCTCCAAAAGTGCTAGGATTACAGGCGTGAGCCACTGCACCCAGCCTCCAGAATGTTTTATCTGAATACTCTAACCTCACATGAATCTTTTCCTGAATAAGAAACAGGTTTTTTTTAAAAGTAGAGTTTTGGCAAACACATACATTTGCCTCTAATGGATATATCTGTGCATTATGATATGTGTACTCATCAATGAAATATTTCTAGACCCGTATTTCCAAGGATCATTAACATCCTTGAATGCATCACTGAGATAAGATGTTTATTATCTTGATGAATATGAACTTAAATCTCATCTAGCCTTTTAGACTCAGTAATTAAGTTTTAGAAAAGCAATGAATTATTAAGTCTCATTAGAAAACAGTTTGAATAAAGCAAAACAATTGGCCTCTTCTCTCAGCATAATTTATTTCTATTAAACATTAGTGATTAATGTTGGTGAAAAGGGGTATTTACTCCAAGTGGCCCATAGTTAACAATTTTCATGCCATGCTACTTACATAAACTCCCTCTTCTGACACCCAGCTTCAGAGAATGCTGTGTATTCAGAGTGGCATGAGTGTGTTTATCTTGAAAGAGAATTGGAAGGTAATAGACATTCAAGTACTTAGTAACTGATTTGTTTGCCCAAGTTAGTGTAATTCAGAAAATATTTATTGAGCACCTACTGTGGAGTATTTGTACTCTATACAAAATATATTCTTTATGGACAGAAAGAAAACATCTTGAATCAGTCCACACCTTCTAATTAGTTGTAAATAGCCGTACTAAAATCCACATGATAAGTGAGCACTAAATGAGTAAGTTGTTATGATTTTATTGGCGTTAGAAATGTTGTCTTATGAATGTCTCTGTGCTTTCTTTAGCTCTTGTAGCTGTGTCCTCTATTCTTAATTTACTGAGAGTTTTTATCATGAATGGGTGTTGGATTTTGTCAAATGTCAGACAAATCTCCTGATTGAAGATCCCCTGGAAATAGATACTGTTGTAGTAGGTATGATGAAGGAGACCTTTAGACACTATTTTTTTAAAAAAAGACTTTAATTTTTTAGAGCAGTTTTGGGCTTACACCAAAACTGAGAGGAAGGTATAGAGAGTGCCCATCTACCCCTGCTACTGCCCCTGCACAGCCTCCCCTATTTTCAACATCCCCTGCCAGAGTGCTCCCTTTCTTAAAATTGATGAACCTACATTGACACATCATTACCACCCAAAGTCCATAGTTTACATGAGGGCTCATTGGGTAATTTATAAACAAAGTAAATTTATTACAGTTCTGTAGACTGGGAAGTCAAGGTCGAGAAGCTACATCTGGTATGGGCCTTCTTAACTCCATCATAAAATGTCAGAAGGCATCACATGGCAAGGGGGCTTACTAGAAAAAACCAAACTGTCTTTTACAACAGACCCACTCTAATGAAAGTAACCTACTCCCATGATAGCCCATTAATTCATTACCCCTTAATCCATTAATCCCCAAATGGATTAATCCATTCCTAAGGGCAGAGCCCTGATGACCCAATTACCTCTTAAAGGCCCCACTTCTTAATACTGTTACATTGGGAATTCAATTTCAATGTGAGTTTTAGAGGGGACAGACATTCAAACCATTCTGCCCCTGGCCCCGCAAAATTCTATGTACTTTTTGTATACAAATACATTCATTCCATCTTTATAGCCCCAAAGTCTAGAGTCTCATCTGAATCAGATGTGAGTAATGCTGAAGGGATAATTCATCTTGAGGTAAATTTCTTACAGCTGTGAGCCTATGAAATGACCATGTTATCTACTTCCAAAATAAATGGTGGGACAGGTGTAAGACATTCTCATTTCATAAGGGAGAGATAGGCAAGAAGAAAGGAGTAACAGGTCCCAAGTAAGTCCAACACCCAAAGGAAAAACTAAGCCTTGAGACTTAGTTTATCTTCCCTGGTTCCATGTCTTGCTTCCTGGTTGTGGGGATTGGATCCCAGGGCCTCAGACAGCCCCACCACCTAGGCTTTCCTGGGCTCTCCCAGGCTTCAGTTCTCACAAATAAGAGTCAAGTGCCTGCAGCTTTCACAGGCTGAAGCTAAATGCTGGTGGTTCTGCAGTTCTGAGATCTCAGCAGGGTTCTGTTCTCACTGCTCCACTAGGCATTACCCCACTTGGGTCTGTTTCTCCTGGCTCTGGCTCTGACCCCACATTTTCACCTGGCATTAATCCACGAATGGATTAATTCATTTATGAGGGCAGAGCCCTTATCACCCAATCACCTCTTAAATGCCTCACTTCTTAATACTCTTACATTGGAGATTAAGTTTCAACATGAGTTTCAGAAGGGGCAAAATTTGAATCAAAGCACTGTTTATTTTCTTTTCCTGTCTTATTGCATTAACTAGTACTTCCACTACAGTGTTGAAAAGGAGTGGTAAGAGGTGACAGCTTCCCATTTTGGCTGATCCTGGTTGGGAAGGCTTCAAGTTTCTCACCATTAAGTGTGATGTTAGCTATAGGTTTTTATGTGAATATTCCTTATCAATTTGAGGAAGTTCTCCTGTATTCTTAATTTACTGAGAGTTTTTATCATGAATGGGTGTTGGATTTTGTCAAATGCTTTCTGTGCATCTGTTGATATGACCATGTGATTTTTCTTCTTTAGCCAGTTGATGTGATGGATTATGTTAACTGGTGATCAAATGTTGACCCAATCTTGCACACTTAGGATGAATCCTACTTGGTTGTGGTCTGTTTTTCTTTTTATACATTGTTGGATTCATTTTGCTAATATTTTATTTAGGATTTTTGCATCTATGTTCATGAGAGATATTGGCCTGTAGTTTTCTTATAATGCCTTTGTCTGGTTTTGGTATTAAGGTAATGCTGGCCTTATAGAATGTGTTAGGAAGTATTCCCTCTGTTTCTATTCTCTGAAAGAGATTGTAGAGAATTGGTTTAATTTCTTCCTTAAATATTTGATAGTATTCACCAGTGAAGCCATTTGTGCCTGGTGTTTTCTGTTTTAGAAGGTTAATAATTATTGATTCAATTTCTTTAATAGATACAGGCCTATTCAGATTGTCCCTTTCTTTTTGTGTGAGTTCTGACAGATTGTATCTTTCAAGGATCAGTCTGTTTCATCTAGGATATGACATTTGTGGCCATAATACTGTTTACAGTATTCCTTTATTATCTTTTTAATGCCCATGAGATCTGTGGTGATGTCTCCTCTTTTATTTTTAATATTAGTAATTTGTATCCTTTCTCTTTTTTTATTAGCCAAGCTAGAAATTATCAATTTTCTTGATCTTTTCAAAGATTTAGCTGTTGGTGTTGTTGATTTTTCTCTATGAATTTTCTGTTTCCAATTTCATTGATTTCTGTTGTAATCTCCTCATTTATTGTCTTCTGCTTACTTCTGATTTAATTTACTTTCCTGTTTCTGGTTTGCCCTGGAACTCTTATTTTTAAGAATCTCTACAAGTGACTCTGATGCACAAATTTAGGAGACATTGTTTCCATTTTAATTTCTTACATTTTATAGGAAGAAAAACTGAGGATCAGAGAGATTTTGTCTTACATGAGGTTATAATGTGTGCAGTTATAAGAATGCATCCTCTGGTTACATTGGGTTCCCCTGTATTCATCTTATTAATTTATCTGATTAATCTTATCCATGATGACGGATTAATCTTATCTTCCTTTGACAACCTTAATTATGTGTAGTTTTCCTAGCTAAGGTTAAGGTTGAGTGAAAGCATTTGCTCTGTTAATTATTTTTCTTTGCATTTCTTGGTACTTTCCCACAGAGTGTACTACTAGCTATGTTACAGGATGAGTTGCCCAATCAGCACAGTGTGGATTTTCTTTGGAGGAAAATACCTGTGTCCTTCATAAGTGTCCTACACATGCTTTATAGATAGGTCCAGTGAACACTGTCATGTGAGCCAGTAGAAATTTAGAATTTTTCTGGATTGTTCTCCTGATTCTCATCAGTGTTTTCATGGAAATTGAAAGATTACTACAGTGGTTTTTGCTTGATTATATGTGCAGTTTAGTATTATAACTTTTATAAATAAACTTTAAATACTGTAGTGTGATCTTGTCGCAACCATTAGAGAGAAGGATTATATTAGAGGAACTTTTTGTCTATTATAATACAGATGCTTCTCAAGTTAAAATGGGACTGTGCCCTGATAAACCCATCATAAGTCAGAAACATCATAAATCAAAAATTCACTTAATACTTAAGTAAGCTCGTTATAAAATTTAAAAATAATAAGTCAGGGATTGTCTTTTATTTTACTCATGCCAATAAATGTTTTTCATATTGCTAGAAGAAGGCTAGTCATTTCTGCCTTGTCTTAACAGAATGATACAATATAATTCTTAAATATATCATTTGTGATTTTTAAAAATAACTTTTGTTTTTCTAATTACACAAGTAATGCATGTTCATTATGCAAAATTTTAAACTCAAAAGAAAAATTTTTAAATCACTTGTAATTCCACCACCTGGAGATCATTGTTGTTTAGGTAGATGGCCTTCCAGGCTTTTTTTAAATGCACACATGTAGTGGTAAATCATTTGTAATTGCATTCCATTTCTAAGTTAATGTTTATGTTTAATTAAATACAAGAAATTTACTAATTCATGCTTTTTATGCCTTTTAAATACCATATGTTGCCTACATATCTTTCAGTAATTGGTATTCTCTTAGTCTTTACTCTACTTGGACTTTAGTTTTTTGGGGTGTTTTTCTTCCTTATACCATCCTTCTTAAAAGTTAGAGTACTTTGTTAGGAAATTAGTTATCTTTTGTAAAATGTATGTAATATACAAACACACACACACACACACACACACACACACACACAAAAGAAGCTTCAACTTAGACATCCATTTTGGACAGAGTTCTGCAAAGTTTTAAACAACCTGAAGTGAATGGGAACATCTTCAGTTTCGGAAAGCACACAAAATAAACTATCACTGAAAACCCTCCCATACAAAGCACTTAGAGGATAAATCTATATTCCACTTATATGAGATACCTAGAATAAGCACATTCATAGAGACAGAAAATAGAATAGAGGTTTTCCAGGATGGGGAAAGGGGAGAGTAAAGAGTTACTTTTAATGGATACAGAGTTTCTGTTTCTGTTTCTGATGAAAAAGTTCTGCAAATGGAGGCCCAACATGGTGGCTCATGCCGTAATCTCAGCACTTTGGGAGGCCGAAGTGGGCAGATAACCTGAGGTCAGGAGTTAAAGACCAGCCTGGCCAACATGGCGAAACTCCGTCTCTAGTAAAAATACAAAAATTATACAGGGTGGTGATGCATGCCTGCAATCCCAGCTACTCAGGAGGCTGAGGCAGGAGACTGCCTTGAGCCTGGGAGGCAGAGGTTGCAGTGAGCTGAGATTGTCCCACTGCACTCCAGCCTGGGCAGCAGAATGAGACTCCATCTCAAAAAAGAAAAATTCTGCAAATGGAAAGTAGTGATGGCTACACAACATTGTGGATGTTAATACTACTGAACTGTGTATCTAAGAAATACTAAAATGGTAAATTTATTTCATATATATATATATCATAAGTTTTAAAAGCACTTGAAGTATGTCCAGTAATCCTATTGTAACAGGAATAATCATTGCCTCTTTTTAATTTTTAATACAAATTTTAATACAATTTTAATATCTAAGCTCTAGTTATCATTCAATATGAAAAGTCCTCTTTTCCTAATTGAAGTATTTCTCCCTTATACTAGCATTTTTCTTGCAAAAGGCCCAGAGATTGTGATTTGAAGAGACAGAAGCCCACTCTGTTTGCCTAATTGAGAGACATCTAGAATATTATCACAAAATATTAAGATCTCATAAAAACAAACTCTTTTTCAAAATTTCAATGAAAGTGTTTTTGATTTTAGAAACTGACTCAAAAAAGTAATAATTTCTTTTCTCCATTAATGCTTTATTAAGCTTTGTTGACCTAAATAAGGGTTATAGGCGAGGAGGGGAGTAGAGGGATTAGAAAGATTAGTCAGCTGCCACTCCTAAAAATATCAGAGTGATTTTTTTTCCCCTTAATCACATAACTGTAACCTTCTGTCTACTCAGAGCAAACTAACTCTAAGATGAAACCTAAAGAATGGATTTTTCATTTTTTACTACATTTGACTGTAAATATAGACAGCATGATAATAACATATGCTGTGGAATTCCCTAAATCTCTAACATATTTTAATATCTGAAAATTTTAAGGATCATTGTTTAGTATAGTATGTCTTATAAATGATTGTTGATTTAATAAAAATCTATAAACTTTATTGTTTTTTCTTTTTCTTTTTTTTTTTTTTTTTTTTTTTGAAGGGGTTTTTCTCTTTTTCCAGGCTGGAGTATGGTGGTGCCATCTCGGCTCACTGCAGCCTCCACCTCCCTGGTTCAAGTGAGTCTCCTGCCTCAGCCTCCTGAGTAGCTGGGACTACAGGAGTGTGCCACCATGCCCAGCTAATTTTTGTATTTTTAGTAGAGATGGGGTTTCACCATGTTGGCCAGGATGGTCTCGATCTCTTGACCTCATGATCCGCCTGCATCAGCCTCCCAGAGTGCTGGGATTATAGGCGTGAGCCCCCGCGCCTGGCCAAACTTTGTTGTTAATATATATCTTACCTTGCTTGTAAAACATTTTAGGCGTGAGCCACCAAGCCCAGCCAAACTTTATTGTTAATGTATGTCTTATCTGGCTTCTAAAACTGATTTTAGGCATGAGCCACCGCGCCCGGCCATCTTATGCACTTTATTGAGATATTTACAACATAGCAGAATAATAAGAGACGAGAATGGTATCCAAAGAGTCTGGATCAGAGAGAAAATAAGAATTGAACTATGAGATAAAGCCAGGTATCTATTTATTATTATAAGATGTTATTCAGTTGTTTTCTAGTAATCAAACTAGAATAAATAAAGTATACATTTCTTAAAGGAAATTAACAGAAAATACGTTTATCAATAAACAGTTCCCACAATTATAAATGCATACGTCCCCAGTAGCCTTGATGACTGGTTCTTGAGCCAGTATTTATTCAGTGTGTACAGGGCAGCATTGCTGCTTCCATTGCTGCTACATCCATACCATCAGGTGCTATGGAAAAATAGAATTGTAATAGAAAATGTGTTGGCTCCTAATGCAATGTGAGCGCTCCTTCAAACCGCCCTCCAGGGTGCAAGTCCCACAGAGCCACTTCTGAATAAGAGGCCTAATAGTGCTGGGTTCTTAAGCAGAGTGAACATCATTCATTGTATCTAATCTGCAAAGTGAATTTTCTTATAAAATATTAAATTGTTTTTAATTAAAAATATATTTTAAATATTAAAAAAAGTTCTAGAAATGAACAGTAGTGATGGCTACACAACCTTGTGGATGTTAATACCACTGAACTATGTACCTAAGAAATGCTAAAATGGTAAATTTTATGTTATATATATTTATCATAATTTTTAAAAGCACTTGAAGTATGTCAAAGAATCCTATTGTAATAGAAATAATTGTTGCCTCTACTTAACAATTTTAATATTTAAGCTCTAGTTATTACATATTAAATATAATAAAATATATTTCTATTTTAAATACTTAATACATAAATACTTATATATAAATATAAAATAATAATACTTAAAAATAATGAAGTAAGCATATTATTTGAACAAAGGATTGAACAGCTAAGAAGATATTTTAAAACCTCTGACCGGCCGGGCGCGGTGGCTCAAGCCTGTAATCCCAGCACTTTGGGAGGCCGAGACGGGCGGATCACGAGGTCAGGAGATCGAGACCATCCTGGCTAACACGGTGAAACCCCGTCTCTACTAAAAAATACAAAAAACTAGCCGGGCGCAGTGGCGGGCGCCTGTAGTCCCAGCTACTCGGGAGGCTGAGGCAGGAGAATGGCGTGAACCCGGGAGGCGGAGCTTGCAGTGAGCTGAGATCCGGCCACTGCACTCCAGCCTGGGCGGCAGAGCGAGACTCCGTCTCAAAAAAAAAAAAAAAAACCTCTGACCTAGTAGTATAGTGAGGACCATGAGGACCATTGCCTAATAAAAGTATGTCCAAGATCTCCTGAACACTGGCCTGCCCTCCTTAAGAAGGAAACCCTGTAATACCATGAGGCACGTAGGGGTGACTCAAAAAACTCCACGCCAGAAACCAGAAGACGTAAGTATTTGTCTCCTGTCTGCCACAGATTAGCCCTGTCATGTTGGGGAAGTGACTTGACCTCTGAAATGTCTTACCTCATCTGTAAAATAGGAGTATAAAATGATTACTAAAAACTTGTCCAGCACCAAGACCTTTTCAGAATTCTTTCTCTTGCCTCAAAGATGGCAAAGAATGTGCCATCAGACAAGCTCTTCCCTTCTGTCAAAAGAGAAGAACCACTGGAGAAAGAAATGACCAAATTCGATGTAGAGAGCTTAAGCACAGAAAAAAAAAAAATGTAGGTGAAAGATAAGTAGCTCTGTCTAGAGCAATTGCCTTTTGTTGTTTACAGCTTGTCTAGGTCACACCATCCCATAGGAAAGGTTTGGTAAGAACAAAGGCGTTTGATAAAAGATGACTGAGAGACTGGGCTTTGATGCAAAGATCATCAGAAGCATCTACAACAAGTGAGTAGTCACCAGTGACAAAATCTCCAAGTGAGGCAGGCTGGAGAATGAGTGATCTGTTAGTCTTGCCAGAGAGGAAGGTATTAGCAAAGGCAGATTGGATAAGCAGAAGGTAAAAAAAAATAAAAAACAGCAATAGCATTTTTTTTTATATACTCCATTAGCACAGGTTTGGCTTTACCAATATAGGAAAGGCATTTTTACACTAATTAGGTCATTGTGAAAAATAACAATTGGAGTTATTTTTTAAATGCAGTGTTTTTAACTATGAGACCAGGTGTGGTGGCTCACGCCTGTAATCCTAGCACTTTGGGAGCGTGAGGCGGGTGGATCACTTGAGGTCAGGAGTTTGAGACCAGCCTGGCCAACAGGGTAAAACCCTGTCTCTACTAAAAATACAATAATTAACTGGGCGTGGTGGCACATGCCTGGAGGCTGAGGCACGAGAATTACTTGAACCCAGGAAGTGGAGGTTGCAGTTAGCTGAGACTGCACCACTGCACTCCAGCCTGGGTGACAGAGACACTGTGTCTAAAAAAAAAAAAAAAAAAGAAAAAGAAAAAAAGAAAATATTAATACTGTGAAGGTTGTGTGCCAGTCTTTAATGACAACAACCAGTTATATTACTATAATAAGCTTTCCATGAAAACACCAAAAAGTACTTTTTGATACCTTATTAAAAATTAAGATTCTGTCATATTTTTTAGAATTATATACATTATAATTTTGTGTTTTTTAGAATAAGCTCGGCAATAGTGTACAAGGATATCCTAATCTATATGGAAGCACAAAGGAACATATAAATTTAAATCCTTTTGTTCCTTGATCAGTCAGTTCTTTTTATTTTAAACTTTAATTTTGGACATTCACAAAATTATTAACTCTTGAGTGATGTGGGTTGAGTAAGTTGTATTACAGTTCTGGAAACAAATCATTCATTTCAACATATATTGAACATCTTATGTACAAGACACTCTGCCTAACATTTGAGGGGACTACAAAGGTAAATCAGTGAGGCCTGTTCTCAAAGAACATTGACTTCTAGAAAGATGACAAGAGAAAGCTCTTCTGGTCAGTTCTATGGGAAGGGAATCAGGGACAGCTACACAGAAGCAGCTTAAGGATGATAAGGCTTCCAGTCCATAGAAAGAGAAGGGTGAAGATGATTCCGGATAATGGAACCATGAGAACACACAGAGGGATAAAGGTGTGTGGCATCAGCTCTTTAAATATGCTTTAAAAAAAAGGCCTCTGAATTACAGTTTTCCCTCAGTATCTGCTGGGGACTGGTTTCAGGAGCCTCCAGTATGAAAATCAGGAGATTATCACCTGATATAAAATGGGATATTTGCATATAACCTGTGCACATCCTTTAAATACTTTAAATCATCTCTAGGTTACTTATAATACCTAGTATAATGTAAATGCTATGTAAACAGTTGCTATACTGTATTGTTTTTAACATTTATATTATTCTGTATTTTTTTTATTTTTATTGAATATTTTGGATCCACAGTTGATTGAATCTGTGGATGCAGATACGGAGAGCCGATTGTATACCCTCTAAAAGGATGAATTTTATGCTGTGTCACTTACATCTTAATAAAACTGTTATTTTTTAAAAGTACATGCCATGTGTTAGGGATGGCAAGGATAAATTGTTGTGATGGTGACATGAGATCCTGTGTTGTGCAGAAGGAGAGGAGATTGGAGAGAGATGTAGGACCAGAGCACACAGACGGTATTGAAAACTATGCTAGGAATTTTGTATTTTATTTTCCAGGCATTAGCAAAACATTGTAAGTTTTTAAGCACAGGAATCAAAAAGACTCCAGTGATTTTAAAATATGGAGGTAGAAGATAAATTAGCTGTTAGTCAAAGTGAAGGTGGAGAGAGAAACTAGGCTATTGGAACAGCTTCGATCAAAGAGTGTAAACTAGTGAAACTAGTTTGCAAGAATACCAGGGAAGGCGGCCAGGCACGGTGGCTCATGCCTATAATCTCAGCACTTTGAGAGGCTGAGGCAGGAGGATCAGTTGAGCTCACAAGTTCTAGACCAGCCTAGGCAATGTGGCAAAACCCCTTCTCTACCAAAAATACAAAAATTAGCCAGCATGGTGGTGCATGTTTATGGTCCCAGCTACTCAGGAGGCTGAGGTGGGGAGCTCGTTTGAACCTGGGAGGTTGAGGCTGTAGTGAGCCAAGATCGTGCCATTGCACTCCAGCCTGTGTAAACAGAGCCAGAACTTCTCTAAAAAATAGAATAAATAAAATAAAATAAAAATACTGGGGACTGGATATTGAATCTTAAAGGAGCAAGGAAAGTGAAAGAAAATGCTGAATTTTCATTTTTGTATTTATAGAACAAGGATACTGTGTTATTTTTCTGAGCTGTGTAACAGATTATCACAGATTTAGCAGCTTGAGCAACACATATTTATTATATCAATATTTCTGTGGTTCATGACCCCAGATACAGCTTAGCTGGGGCTGTGTGAGGCTGTGATCAAGGTATCAGCCAGGGTGGGATTCTTACGTGGAGGCAGGACTAGAGATGGACCCACTTTCAGAATTACCCAGGTTGTTGGCAGAATTCATTTCTTGAGGTTGTGAGTCTGAGGTCCTCAGCTTCTTGCCAGCTGTAGGCTGGGGACTGCTCTCAGCTAGAGGATGCTTGCAGATCACATGGCCTTCTCACAACATGACAGTGAACTTCTTCAAAGCCTGCTACGGAGAAAGTCTCTAGCGCTAGTTGACTGGCAGAACATACAACATCATATAATCATGAAATTAATATCCTATCACCTTTGCCATAGTCTGATGGTTCAAAGCAAGTTACAAGCCCCACTCCCAGTAAGAGGAGGAAATTATCCAAGGGGGTAAACACCAGAAAGTAGAGATAGTTGGGGTCACTATAGAGCATGTCCACCACAGGTACTTTTCAGCCTCTTAAAGTACAGTACAGTGTCCTCTAAAGCCAAGTGACCAGAGTGTAGACTCTGGCATCAGGCTGAGCCAGGTTTGAATCCTGACTCCATGACTGACTGTCCTTTTGAGCAGTAACCTCAGTCTCCTCATTTGTACATGGGGATAAAGATCTACATCTCACGATGGTGGTGTCAGGACAAAATGAGATAATGCAGGTACAACACTTTGTAAGCACCCAAGACACAGGAAGATTGCTCATGTATGTTATCACATTTGAGTCTCAGCTACACATTTGAGTCTCAGCTACCATGAGAAGTAACTAATTGAAAGTTTCCCATTAAATGATTTGCCTATATTAAATCAGTTTTTGCTCTTGAGTAAACTTAATCTAATGGACTTTTTGCTATATCATTGTGAGCATGGATTAATACATTCATGAAAAATCATTAGACTTGAGTAGATTTTTTTTTTTTAGTCAGCTTCTTCTTTTTACAGACAAGGAAGCTACAACCACATAGAAAAGTTACCCAACTTGCCTACGATCTCACAAGTGGCTAAGCCAGGACTAGAGTGATGGCCTCTTTACACAAGTTACTGCTGTTTCTACCATATTTAGCTGTGTGACATAATTTTTAATTATGACATTTATAAATTTTTTCACTCAATATTGTGGACTAGAAGCTCCTTTTTCAATGTGACAGCTAATTTTTTAATGCCAAGAAATAGATATATAGAAAAGTTCAAGGCCTAGCCCTAAAATAAGAATTTGCAAATTTCTAGTGACAGTACTCAGTCTCTCTGAATATCTCTATTGTATAAGATGTGATTTGATGTTTTAACTTTAAATTAAACTAAATTGGCTGGTCACGGTGGCTTATGCCCGTAATCCCAACACTTTGAGAGGCCAAGGCAGACGGATCATTTGAGGCCAGGAGTTTGAGACCAGCATGGCCAACATAGTGAAACCCTGTCTCTACTAAAAATACAAAATTTTAACCAGGCGTGGTGGTGCACACCTGTACTCCCAGCTGCGTGGGAGACTGAGGCACGAGAATCGCTTGAACCCGGGAGGTGAAGGTTGCAGTGAGCTGAAATCATGCCACTGAACTCCAACCTGGCAACAGAGCAAGACTCTGTCTCAAAAAACAAACAAGCCAGCAAAATTAAACTAAATTTGCTACTTACATGTGTATGTGTCTTCACACTGTATATCTGGGCGTGCTCTATATTTTTTTAACTGATTCTTAAGGGTATCCCAATGATAGTAATGAAAATAAGCAGCATAGAATTTTATAGCCATCCTAGAACAGTATTTCCTGTATATTTTAATTCACTGGATTTGGGAAAGAAGGCTTGGTTATGTTGCTTTCATTTAATGTCCATTTATCAATCTCCATCTTTGTGTCAGATGTTTGCTAGGTGCTTGGGGGATGAGAAAGGGTCACCACATGACCGTAATCCTCCTACCCACAGATAACTACTCTAAACATGTTGACAGCCTTCTCTATATATATTTTGCACATGTAGGTTTTAATAAAAGTGACATAATAAAATACTTTCAACAATTATAATTACAGAAACAGTGCCTATCATAGTAGGAGGAAACTAGAGCAAATCAGAGGGCACAAAACTGAAAACTAAGAGGATTCCCATTTCCTCCCAATCCTGACTGTCCTCCCCAGCCCTACTCACTAGAGGCAACCACTGAGTGGTCCCTGATTTTGTTCTGGTAGTTAACATTATATTCATATAAAATATTTTAACTCTGGTTTTAGATTTGTTAGCTTTAGACAGTATCTGTTGACCTTTTGCTATAAAATATGAAGAAATTTTTTATCAGTTCAAGATTGAGCCTTTCTTCTTCTCAGCTTCCAGTTTCTAAAACTTTTTTTTTTCCTTGAAAAGGTCTCTGACATTTATTATTACTGGTGTAGTATCTCTTGTGCTTTTTCATAGGCTAGTTTAAAAATGGAATGCATTATTGTGATCACATGTTACATGTATATTCGCTTTAGAACTAAATAATATGTATGTCATTCTAAGATACTAAACTTTGTTGATCAGAGGGGAATCTTCTAGGCATCCGTGTCTAAAACTCTTCATTTCTCTCCAGCTTTTTTCACTTCTTCCATTTCAACTACTGCTCTTCCTTGTATCTCATGTTATTATCTTCCTTGAATATTCTTTTTCTTTTTCTTTGCTCTGCTGCCCAGGCCGGAGTGCAGTGGCGTAACCTCGGCTGCAACCTCCCCCTCCCAGGTTCAAGCAATTCTGGTGCCTCAGCCTCCCAAGTAGCTGGGATTATAAGCACTTGCCACCATACCCAGCTAATTTTTGGGGTTTGTTGTTGTTGTTTTTATTATACTTTAAGTTCTAGGGTACAAGTGTACAACGTGCAAGTTTGTTACATAGGTATACATGTGACATGTTGGTTTGCTGCACCTATCACCTTGTCATTTACATTAAGTATTTCACCTAATACTATCCCTCCCACGCCCCCTACCCCCTGACAGGCCCTGGTGTGTGATGTTCCCCACCCTGTGTCCTCATGTTTTCATTGTTCAACACCCACCTGTGAGTAAGAAGATGCAGTGTTTGGTTTTCTGTCCTTGTGATAGTTTGCTTAAAATGATGGTTTCAAGCTTCATCCGTGTCCCTGCAAAGGACATGAACTCATCCTTTTTTATGGCTGCATAGTATGCCATGGTGTATATGTGCCACATTTTCTTAAGCCAGTCTATCATTGAAGGACATTTGGGTTGGTTCCAAGCCTTTTCTGTTGTGAATAGTGCTGCAGTAAACTTACGTGTGCATGTGTCTTTATACTAGCATGATTTATAATCCTTTGGGTATATACCCAGTAATGGGATTGCTGGGTCAACTGGTATTTCTAGTTCTAAATCCTTGAGGAATCGCCATGCTGTCTTCCACAATGGTTGAACTAATTTACACTCCCACCAGCAGTGTAAAAGCATTCCTATTTCTTCACATCTTCTCCAGCATCTGTTGTTTCCTGTCTTTTTAATGATCACCGTTCTAACTGGCATGAGGTGGTATCTCATTGTGGTTTTGATTTGCATTTCTCTGATGACCAGTGATGATGAGCATTTTTTCATATGTCTCTTGGCTGCATAAATACCTTCTTTTGAGAAGTGTCTGTTCATATCCTTTGCCCATTTTTTCTTTTCTTTCTTTTTTTTTTTTTTAAGATGGGATTTCACCTTGTTAACCAGGATGGTCTCAATCTCTTGACTTCGTGATCCACCCGCCTTGGCCTCCCAAAGTGCTGGGATTACAGGCATGAGCCACCACGCATGGCCCCTTTGCCCACTTTTTGATGGGGTTGTTTTTTTCTTTTAAATTTGTTTAAGTTATTTGTAGATTCTGGATATTAGCCCTTTGTCAGATGGATAGATTGCAAAAATTTTCTTCCATTCTGTAGGTTGCTTGTTCACTGTGATGATAGTTTCTTTTGCTGTGCAGAAACTTTTTAGTTTAATTAGATCCCATTTGTCTATTTTGGCTTTTGTTGCCATTGCTTCTAGTATTTCAGTCATGAAGTCTTTCCCCATGCCTGTGTCCTGAATGGTATTGCCTAGGTTTTCTTCTAGTGTTTTTATGGTGTTAGGTCTTACATTTAAGTCTTTAATCTATCTTGGGCCGGGCGCGGTGGCTCACGCCTGTAATCCCAGCACTTTGGGAGGCTGAGGCGGGCGGATCACGAGGTCAGGAGATCGAGACCATCCTGGCTAACACGGTGAAACCCCGTCTCTACTGAAAATGCAAAAAATTAGCCGGGCGAGGCGGCGGGCGCCTGTAGTCCCAGCTACTCGGGAGGCTGAGGCAGGCGAATGGCGTGAACCCAGGAGGCGGAGCTTGCAGTGAGCCGAGATCGCGCCACTGCACTCCAGCCTGGGCGACTAAGCGAGACTCTGTCTCAAAAAAAAAAAAAAAAAAAAAAATCTATCTTGAGTTAATTTTTGTATATGGTTTAAGGAAGGGATCCAGTTTCAGCTTTCTACATATGGCTAGCCAGTTTTCTCAGCACCATTTATTAAATAAGGAATCCTTTCCCCATTTCTTGTTTTTGTCAGGTTTGTCAAAGGTCAGATGGTTGTAGTTGTGTGATGTTATTTGTGAGGCCTCTGTTCTGTTCCATTGGTCTATATATCTGTTTTGGTATGAGTACCATGCTGTTTTGGTTACTGTAGCCTCATAGTATAGTCTGAAGTCAGGTAGCATGATGCCTCCAGCTTTGTTCTTTTTGCTTAGGATTGTCTTGGCTATGCGGGCTCTTTTTTAGTTCCATATGAAGTTTAAAGTAGTTTTTTCCAATTCTGTGAAGAAAGTCAGTGGTAAGCTTGATGTGGGGTATAGCATTGAATCTATAAATTACCTTGGACAGTATGGCCATTTTCATGATATTGATTCTTCCTATCCATGAGCATGGAATATTCTTCCATTTGTTTGTGTCCTCTTTTATTTTGTTGAGCAGTGATTTGTTGTTCTCCTTGAAGAGGTCCTTCACATCCTTTGTAAGTTGTATTCCTAGGTATTTTATTCTCCTTGTAATAATTGTGAATGGGAGTACACTCATGATTTGGCTCTCTATTTGTCTACTATTGGTGTATAGGAATGCTTGTGATTTTTGCATGTTGATTTTCTATCCTGAGACTTTGCTGAAGTTGCTTATCAGCTTAAGGAGATTTTGGACTGACATGATAGGGTTTTCTAAATATACAATCATGTCATCTGCAAACAGAGACAATATGACTTCCTCTTTTCCTAATTAAATACCCTTTATTTCCTTCTCTTGCCGGATTGCCCTAGCCAAAACTTCAATGCTATGTTGAATAGGAGTGGTGAGAGAGGACATCCTTGTCTTGTGTGGGTTTTCAGAGGGAATGCTTCCAGTTTTTGCCCATTTGGTGTGATATTGGCTGTGGGTTTGTCATACATAGCTCTTATTATTTTGAGATATGTTCCATTGATACCTAGTTTATTGAGAGTTTTTAGCATGAAGGGCTGTTGAATTTTGTCAAAGGCCTTTTCTGCATCTATTGAGATAATCATGTGGTTTTTGTCTTTGGTTCTGTTTATATGATGGATTACGTTTATTGGTTTATGTATGTTGAACCAGCCTTGCATACCATAGATGAAGCCGACTTGATTGTGGTGGATGAGCTTTTTGATATGCCACTGGATTCGGTTTGCCAGTATTTTATTGAGGATTTTTGCATCGATGTTCATCAGGGATATTGGCCTAAAATTCTCTTTTTTTCGTTGTGTCTCTGCCAGGTTTTGGTATCAGGATGATGCTGGCCTCATAAAATGAGTTAGGGAGGATTCCCTCTTTTTCTATTGATTGGAATAGTGTCAGAAGGAATGGTACCAGCTCCTCTTTGTACCTCTGGTAGAATTCAGCTGTGAATCCATCTGGTCCTGGACTTTTTTTGGTTGCTAGGATATTAATTATTGCCTCAATTTCAGAACCTGTTATTGGTCTATTGAGAGATTCAACTTCTTCCTGGTTTAGTCTTGGCGGGGAGTATGTGTCCAGGAATTTATCCATTTCTTCTAGATTTTCCAGTTTATTTGCATAGAGGTGTTCATAGCATTCTCTGATGGTAGTTTGTATTTCTGTGGGATCGGTGGTAATGTCCCCTTTGTAATTTTTTATTGCATCTATTTGATTCTTCTCTCTTTTCTGCTTTGTTAGTCTTGCTAGTGGTCTACCTATTTTGTTGATCTTTTCAAAAAACCAGGTCCCGGATTCATTGATTTTTTGAAGCATTTTTTGTGTCTCTATCTCCTTCAGTTCTGCTCTGATCTTAGTTATTTCTTGCCTTCTGCTAGCTTTTGAATGTGTTTGCTCTTGCTTCTCTAGTTCTTTTAATTGTGATGTTAAGGTGTCAATTTTAGATCTTTTCTGCTTTCTCTTCTGGGCATTTAGGGCTATAAATTTCCCTCTACACACTGCTTTAAATGTGTCCCAGAGATTCTGGTATGTTGTGTCTTTGTTCTCATTTGTTTCAAAGAACACTTTTATTTCTGCCTTCATTTCATTATTTATCCAGTAGTCATTCAGTATCAGGTTGATCAGTTTCCATGTAGTTGTGCAGTTTTGAGTGAGTTTCTTAATCCTGAGTTCTAATTTGTTTGCGCTGTGGTCTGAGAGACAGTTTGTTGTGATTTCTGTTCTTTTACATTTGCTGAGGAGTGTTTTACTTCCAATTATGTGGTCAATTTTAGAATAAGTTCCATGTGGTGCTGAGAAGAATGTATATTCTGTCGATGTGGGGTGTAGAGTTCTGTAGATGCCTATTAGGTCTGCTTGGTCCAGAGCTGAGTTCAAGTCCTGGATATCCTTGTTAACCTTCTGTCTCATTGATCTGTCTAATCTTGACAGTGGGGTGTTAAAGTCTCCCATTATTACTGTATGGGAGTCTAAGTCTCTTTGTAGGTTTCTAAGGACTTGCTTTATGAATCTGGGTGCACCTGTATTGGGTGTATATATATTTAGGATAGTTAGCTCTTCTTTTTGAATTGATCCCTTTACCATTATGTAGTGGCCTTCTTTGTCTCTTCTGATCTTTGTTGGTTTAAAGTCTGCTTTATCAGAGACTAAGATTGCAACCCCTGTTTTTTTTTGTTTTCCATTTGCTAGGTAGATCTTCCTCCATCCCTTTATTTTGAGCCTGTGTGTGTCTCTGCACATGAGATGGGTCTCCTGAGTACAGCACACCAGTGGGTCTTGACTCTTTATCCAGTTTGCCCGTCTGTGTGTTTTAATTGGGGCATTTAACCCATTTACATTTAAGGTTAATATTGTTATGTGTGAATTTGATCCTTTCATTTTGCTGTTAGCTGGTTATTTTGCCCGTTAATTGATGCAGTTTCTTCATAGCATCAATTGTCTTTACAATGTGGCATGTTTTTGCAGTGGCTGATACCGGTTTTTCCTTTCCACGTTTAGTGCTTCCTTCAGGAGCTCTTGTAAGGCAGACCTGGTGGTGACAGAATCTTTCAGCATTTGCTTGTCTGTAAAGGATTTTATTTCTCCCTCACATATGAAACTTAGTTTGGCTGGATATGAGATTCTTGGTTGAAAATACTTTTCTTTAATAATGTTGAATATTGGCCCCCACTCTCTTTTGGCGTGTAGGGTTTCTGCCGAGAGATCCACTTTTAGTCTGATGGGATTCTCTTTGTGGGTAACCCAGCCTTTCTCTCTGACTGCCCTTAATATTTTTTCCTTCATTTCAACCTTGGTGAACCTGACAATTATGTGTCTTGGAGTTGCTCTTCTCGAGGAGCATCTTTGTGGCGTTTTTTGTATTTCCTGAATTTGAATGTTGGCCTGCTTTGCTAGGCTAGGGAAGTTCTCCTGGATAATATCCCGAGGAGTGTTTTCTAACTTAGTTCCATTCTCCCCATTGCTTTCTGGTACACCAGTCAAATTTATATTTGGTCTTTTCACATAGTCCCATATTTCTTGAAGGCATTGTTCATTTCTTTTCACTCTTTTTTCTCTAATCTTGTCGTCTTGCTTTATTTCATTAATTTGATCTTCAATCACTGATATCCTTTTTCCACTTGATCAAATCGGCTACTGAAGCTTGTGCAGGCATCATGAAGTTCTCGTACCGTGGTTTTCAGCTCCATCAGGTCATTTAAGGTATTCTCTACACTGTTTATTCTAGTTAGTCATTCCTCTCACCTTTTCTCACGATTTTAAGCTTCCTTGCAATGGGTTGGAACATGCTCCTTTGGCTCGGAGAAGTTTCTTATTACTGACCTTCTGAAGCCTACTTCTGTCAACTCGTCAAACTCATTCTCTGCCCAGTTTTGTTCCCTTGCTGGCAAGAAGCTGCAATCCTTTGGAGGGGAAGAGGCGCTTTGGTTTTTGGAATTTTCCACTTTTCTGCTGTGGTTTCTGCCTATCTTTGTGGTTTTATCTACCTTTGATCTTTGATGTTGGTGACCTACAGATGGGGTTTTGGTGTGGATGTCCTTTTTGTTGATACTGATGCTATTCCTTTCTGTTTGTTAGTTTTCCTTTTAACAGGCTCCTCAACTACAGGTCTGTTGGGCTTTGCTGGAGGTTCACTCCAGACCCTGCTTGCCTGGGTATCACCAGCGGAGGCTGCAGAACAGCAAATAATTGCTGTCTGATCCTTTTTCTGGAAGTTTCGTCCCAGAGGGGCACCCACCTGTTTGAGGTGTCTGTTGGCCCCTTCTGCGAGTTGTCTCCCAGTGAGGCTTTATAGGGGTTTGGGACGCACTTGAGGAGGCAGTCTGTCTGTTCTCCGAGCTCGAACACTGTGCTGAGAGAACCGCTGCTCTCTTCAGAGCTGTCAGAAAGGGATGTTTAAGTCTGCAGATGTTGTCTGCTGCTTTTTGTTCTGCTGTGCCCTGCCGCCAGAGGTGGAATCTAGAGAGGCAGTAGGCCTTGCTGAACTGCGGTGGGTTCTGCCCAATTCATGCTTACAGGCCACTTTGTTTACATTGTTAGCTACTCAAGCATCAGCAATGGAGGATGCCCCTCCCCCCATCAAGCTGCAGCATCACAGGTTGATCTCAGACTGTTGCGCTAGCAGTGAGCAAGGCTCTGTGGGCATGAGACCTGCCAAGCCAGGCACAGGAGGGTATCTCCTGGTCTGCCAGTGGCTAAGACCATAGGAAAAACGTGGTATTTGGTTAGTAGTGTACCGTTTCTCCGGGTACAGTCTGTCATGGCTTCCCTTGACAAGGAAAAGGAAATCCCCTGTCCCCTTGCGCATTCCAGATGAGGCAACACCCCACCCTGCTTCATCTCACCCTCCATGGGCTGTACCCACTGTCCAACCAGTCCCAGTGAGATGAACCAGGTACCTCAGTTGGAAATGCAGAAATCACTCATCTTCTGTGTCCATCTCGGTGGGAGCTGCAGACTGGAGCTGTTCCTATTTAGGCATCTTGGAAGTGACCCTCAATTTTGGGGTTTTTTTTTTTCTGAGACAGATTCTCGCTCTGTTGCCCAAGTTGGAGTGCAGTGGTGCAATCTCAGCTCATTGCAACCTCTACCTTGTGGTCTCAAGTGATTCTCCTGCCTCAGCCTCCTGAGTAGCTGGGATTACAGTCATGCACAACTATCCTTGCGTAATTTTTTAGTAGGTAAGGGGTTTTGCCATGTTGGCCAGGCTGGTCTCGAACTCCTGACCTCAAGTGATCTGCCTGCTTCAGCCTCCCAAAGTGCTGAGATTATAGGTGTGAGCCACCACACCCGGCCAAATTTTTTTTTTTTTTTTGAGTCTGTCTCTCAGTACTTTTTTCATGTAGGGCTCATAGTGGCAAATTTTTTTAGTTTACAAAGTCTCAATTTTTTTAGTTTTAGAAAGTCTCAAGCTTTATCTTCATATTTGCTTTGAAAGTTTAGATGAATATAAATATCCAGATTTTAAATTTAAAGAAATTGCTCCCATTATCTTCCAGTATTTCATTCAATGTATATAAAAAGTCAGTAAGAGTCTGATTCTCATTCCTTGCTTGATGAGTTTTTTCTTTCTCTGAGGTATTTAGAATTTAAAAAAATCCTTACTGTACAATTTTCAGCAGAATGTTTAGCTGTAAATCTTTTCTTACCAATCTTACTCAGCATTTTGCGAAACCTTCCCATATGAAGATGCATGTCTTATTTCAGCATCGGGGCATTTTCTTAAGTTATTTCGTTTCATTATCTTTGTTGTTTGTATCTTTTGCACTTTCTATTTGAGCAGCTTTCAACTGTCAGGACATGGCCTCCATGTTTTAAATCTGTTTGTGTGTACTTTACATTTCTTGGTCTTTCTCTTTCTCTTTACTGTTCTCAGATTTCTTTGAATTTATCTTCCCAGTTTAAAAACTTGGTCTAGGGCAAGGCACAGTGGCTCACGTCTGTAATCCAAGTGTTTTAAGAGGCTGAGGCCTGTGGATCACTTGAGCACAGGTGTTGAGACCAGCGTGGGCAACATGGTGGAATTCCATCTCTACTAAAGATACAAAAGATAAAAAATTAGCCAGGTATGCCTGTAGTCCCAGCTTCCCAGGAGGCTGAGGTGGGAGGATCATCTGAGCACAGGAAGGTTGAGGCTGCACTGAGCTGTGTTCATGCCACTGTACTGCAGCCTGGGCAACAGAGTTAGGACCTTTCTCAAATAAACAATAATAAAATAAAAGCTTGGTCCTGTACAGCATGTAATTTTAATTTTACCCATACAGTAAATTTTTTCAGTGATCATATTTTTAATTTTCAAGATTTCTTGTTCTCCAGTTGTTTATTTCTTCATAGACTGTTCTTGTTTTAAGTCTGTAATATTCGTAATCTCCCTGAGGATACCAAATCGAAATTTTGCTTGTTTTAATTCTTTCCAGTTGTATTAGTCCATTTTCACACTGCTGATAAAGACATACCCGAGACTGGGCAATTTACAAAAGAAAGAAGTTTATTGAACTTACAGTTCCACATGGCTGGGGAGGCCTCACAATCATGGCAGAAGGCAAGGGAGAGCAAGTCACATCTTATGTGGATGGCAGCAGGTAAAGATGTTGTACAGGGAAACTCTCATTTTTAAAATTATCAGATCTCATGAGACCCATTCACTGTCATGAGAATAGCACAGGAAAGACCTGCCCCCATAATTCAGTCATTTCCCACTGGGTCCCTCCCACAGCACATGGGAATTATGGGATCTACAAGATGAGATTTGTGTGGGGACACAGAGCCAAACCATATTATTCCACCCCTGGCCCCTCCTAAATCTCATATCTTCACATTCAGAACCAATCATGCCTTCACGCAGTCCCCCACGGTCTTAACTCATTTCAGCATTAACTCAAAATTCCACAGTCCAAAGTCTCATCCAAGACAAGGCAAGTCCCTTCTGCCTATGAGCCTGGAAAATCAAAAGCAAGTTAGGGCTGGGCGTGGTTTTCATGCCTGTAACCCCAGCACTTTGGGAGGCCGAGGTGGGCGGATCATGAGGTCAGGAGATTGAGACCATCCTGGCTAACATGGTGAAACCCCGTCTCTACTAAAAATGCAAAAAATTATCCGGGCGTGGTGGTGGGCACCTGTAGTCCCAGCTACTCGGGAGGCTGAGGCAGGAGAATGGTGTGAACCTGGGAGGCGGAACTTGCAATAAGCCGAGATGATGCCACTGCACTGCAGCCTGGGCGACAAAGCAAGACTCCATCTCAAAAAAAAAAAAAAAAGCAAGTTAGTTACTTCCTAAATACAGTAGGGGTACAGGCATTGGGTAAATACAGCCATTCCAAATGGAAGAAATTGGCCAAAGCAAAAGGGCTACAGGCCCTATGCAAGTCCAAAGTCCAGCGGAGCAGTCAAATCTTAAAGCTCCAGAATGGTATCTTTTGACTCTGTATCTCACATCCAGGTTACACTGATGCAAGAGGTTGCTTCCCATGATCTTGGGCAACTCCTCCCCTGTGCTTTGCATGGTACAGCCTACCTCCCGGCTGCTTTCACAGGCTGACATTGAGTGTCTGCAGCATTTCCAGGCATATGGTGCAAGCTCTAGGTAGATGTACCATTCTGGGGTCTGGAGGACTATGGCCCTCTTCTCACAGCTCCACTAGGTGGTGCCCCAGTATGGACTCTGTGTGGGGGCTTTGACCCCACATTTCCCTTCTGTACTGCCCTTGCAGAGGTTCTCCATGAGAGCTCTACCCTGTAGCAAACTTCTGCCTGGACATCCAGGCATTTCTATGTATCTCTGAAATCTAAGTAGAGGTTCCCAAACCTTTTTCTTGACTTCTGTGTACCTGCAGGCTCAATACCACATGGAAGCTGCCAAGGCTTGGGGCTTGCACCCTCTGAAGCCACAACCTGAGCTTTACCTTGTCCCCTTTTAGCCATGACTAGAGCTGCTGGGGATGCAGAGCACCAAGTCCCTAGGCTGCACATAGCGAGGGGCCACAGGCCCTGCCCATGAAACCACTTTTTCCTCCTTGGCCTCCCAGGGTGTGATGGGAGGGGCTGCCATGAAGACCTCTGACATTCCTGGAGACATTTTCCCCATTGTCTTGGGGATTAACATTCAGCTCCTTGTTTTTTTATGCAAATTTCTGCAGCTGGCTTGAATTTCTCCTCAGAAAATGGGATTTTCTTTTCTATCACAATGTCAGGCTAAAATTTTCCAAACATTTATGCTCTGTTTCCCTTATAAAACTGAATGCCTTTAACAGCACCCAAGTCACCTCTTGAATTCTTTTCTGCTTAGAAATTTCTTCTGCCAGATCATCCTCTGCCTAAATCATCTCTCTCAAGTTCAAAGTTCCACAAATCTCTAGGGTGGGGCGCAATGCTGCCAGTTTCTTTGCTAAAGCAAAGCAAGAGTCACCTTTTCTCAAGTTCCCAACAAGTTCCTCATTTCCATCTGAGACCACCTCAGCCTGGACCTTACTGTTCATATCACTATCAGCATTTTTGTCAAAGTCATTCAACCTGTCTCTAGGAAGTTCCAGACTTTCTCACATTTTCCTTTCTTCTGAGCCCTCCAAACTGTTCCAACCTCTGCCTATTTCCCAGTTCCAAAGTTGCTTCCACTTTTTCAAGTATCTTTCCAGCAACACCCCACTCCTGGTACCAATTTACTGTATTAGTCCATTTTCACACTGCTGATAATGACATACCCAAGACTGGGCAATTTACAAAAGAAAGAGGTTTACTGGACTTACAGCTCCACGTGGCTAGGGAGGCCTCAACAATCATGGCAGAAGGCAAGGAGGAGCAAGTCACATCTTATGTGGATGGTAGCAGGCAAAGAGAGAGATTGTGCAGGGAAACTCGCGTTTTTAAAACCATCAGATTTCATGAGACCCATTCACTATCATGAGAACAGCACAGGAAAGACCCGCCCCCATAATTCAGTCATCTCCCACCACATCCCTCCCACAACATGTAGGAATTATGGGAGCTACAAGACAAGATTTGGCTGGGGACACAGAACCAAATCATATCACCAGTGAATTGTATTTTTATCCACTTCCTCTGTGTTACTTGTTCTGTTGGTTTTCTCAGTCTTCTCTTTCATACTGTCATTTTTCCTCATGTGTCCTCAAATTTTTATTTAATGTGGATGCTACTCATATATCTGCCTGGAACATTACTTGAGTTATTATAATAGCAAGGATGAATTTCCAGTAGCTCAATAGGTCTCTTTTCCTAGTAGACCCCTCCACTGAAGTTAAAAAATTTCTGGTGACCTGATTTGTAACATTCACTATGTTATTAATATAACCATTTTCCAATGCCAAAAATTCTAACATACTAGTTTTATTGGTTGCATAGTTTTTCATCATAGTACTGTTTATTCTTTCTCTTATTATTGGATATTTGATTTTTTCCAACTTTTCATTAAATAACATCAAGAACAGATTTGTACATGTATTTCTTCATGTATCTCTGATAGTTTTCATAATGTTAATTCCTAGAGTGAAATTTATAGGTCATGAAAGACTTCTAATAGACATTGCTAAATTGTCTTTTGAAGATTGTAACAAGTCTCAGTCTCACATAAAAATACCCTTTCCCCCCAACACTCTTGATAATGGCAGATAATAACGTTCTTTTTAATCTCTGCTAACTTAGCAATATACATATTACTATATATATATTGAACATGAATATTTTCCTGTTGAATTTACATATTTGGGCATTTTCATAAGTTTGTTTCTTTTGTGAATTGACTCTTTATGTCCTTTGCCTGTTTTTCTGTTCACCATTTTGTTCTGCTTTGTCAGACTTTATTTTGGGAATGTTAAGTGTTTGTTATAATTGCTGTAAGTTTTTTCTCAGTTTGTGGTTTGCCTTTAACTTTTTTATGTGTCTTTTACTAAATATGTGTTTTGATGCTGTATATGTAAAACCACCCACTCACCTGTCCAGAGATTAAATTTCATCTATGTAGCTTGGTATGTTTATGATTTCTAGTTTTGCATTAAACTTTTCAATCCATGTACATTTATTTTGGAATATGGCTTATATAGGGACACATCTTTGTTTTTTCAGAAATAACTAATTAGCTAGCATCTTTTTCCTTGACTGGTAGTTCATCCTTTCCCCATTAATTTGAAATCTCACCTTTGTCATATACTAAACGTTTTATATAATATGTGTGTGTATCTGCCTAGAAATCTTATGTGCCTGCCCAGGCACATCTTACAATTCTTGATGTTTCTAACAAGACCACTCTGTTACTTTACTGTTTTAGAAAGCACTTAAGTGTAATACTTAATCTACTGTATTAAAACTGTATACAACACCCAGGCATGATGGCTTATGCCTGTAATCTCAGCACTTTGGGAGGCTGAGGTGGGAGGATCATTTTAATCCAGGAGTTTAAGACCAGCCCAGACAATATAGTGAGACCTTGACTCTACAAAAAATTTAAAAATTAGCTGAGTGTTGTGGCATGCGCCGGTGGTCCCAGATATTCAGGAGTCTGAGGTGGGCACTCGCTTGAGCCTGGGAGGTCAAGTCTTCAGTGAGCTGTTGTCATACCACTGCCCTCCAGCCTGGGTGACAGACCAAGATCCTGTCTCAAACAAACAAACAAAAAACTGTATCCAGTGCTAGTGTATTTCTAAAAATCCTGATTTCTAAAAATTAATGACCCCCCAAAATATTTCCCTCATCAGAATGTTCTGTTATCAGCCAAAGATTTCTTTTTGTCAGCTCACAACCTGCCAGAATAAAGGCAACAGTGGTAGACAGGGTGAACCGTTGTGATTCTGAAGCATTCTAAGTGGTTTCAGAGATATGAAAATTTCATCATCTTGTTTTGTGTTAGGGGAAAAGGAAATATTGGTAAAGTAAACATTGAAAATTGAGGTAAATACCAGTATTTGAACTTTGAAAAAGTAGCCAGAATGTTCCTAAGGTGGCAGCATTTCAGAAATTATACAATTTCTCAATGCTGCTGGTTACTGGAACAGTTCTAAGGCTCTGCCCATGTCTGGACATCACATTCCATCTTCCTTGTCCTTATAGGGCTTCAGCCACACAGCTGGTTAAGGTACAGTTTGACCATGGATTTCTCAAGAAATGAAAAGTACATTATGGTGCTGTAGGTCAGATGTGAAGTATGTGTCCTATTTTGTGAACTATTGTAGCAAAACTAAATCAATGAAGGGATTTTGCTGAGAAAGTGGTTACCAGCATTCACAGAGCTGGCTACTGGGTGAAAAACCTGAATTCTAAGTTTTGCAATTAACTGCATGACACTGAGTATTACCTAATGATTCCTTTTGTTTTTTTCAGTTGCTTTTGCATTATATGGGTGTTTTCCCAAATGTGTTCTGGAAGACATTATTGCTGCAAGGTGCTCTGGAAGACATTTCAGGGACCATAGCTAAATCAGTTAAAGAAAAGCTGTGTACTAGATTCTTCTCTAAGAAATGCATTGGCTGGGCACGGTGGCTCATGCCTGTAATCCCAGCACTTAGGGAGGCCAAGGCAGGCAGATCACTTGAGGTTGGGAGTACAAGATCAGCCTAGTCAAAATGGTGAACCCCACCTCTACTAAAAATACGAAAAAAAATTAGCCAGGCTTGGTGGCGCACGCCTGTAGTCCCAGTTACTTGGGAGGCTGAGGCTGTAGGATCACTTGAGCCCAGGAGGCAGAGGTTGTAGTGAGCCGCGAGCATGCCACTGAACTCCAGCCTGGGTGATGGGAGTGAAACCCTGTCTCAAAAAAAAAAAAAAAGAAAAAGAAATGCACAATATGTAGTCCCATACTAAAGGCTCTAAAAAGTCTTACAGAAAAGAAATTTAAATCTTTTGGGCCTATTTCTTGACATCTGTAGGAACCGTTTCATAAATCCACTTCAGGAAGCTGTATTAGCTGCTGTGCAAGGTATCAAACATCTATAATTCTAGTTCCAGTAAAAAGTTGTATATAAATAAGTTACTTTTTATGTAGTACTTTAATTTGTAATATCAGTATGGAATCTTCTTAAGAAAACACTGAAAAAATCCTTTAATTGTACAAGATCTTTGTACAGTATCATGGATTTTTAAACACAGAAACACAGAGAAGCATTGTTTTATCCTGTGAATACCAAAACTTTGATTTGGAATTATTGGTGAGAAAAAAGCAGGATCAAACATTTCCCTACTTTTTAGGAGTTCTGTGCAATACCTCAAATTCTGTCCAGAATATTCCTACAAAGTACAGTGTGATGTTAGACACTGTTTACATCCAACATGTTTTCTTTTGTTTAATGTAATTTGAGCTATTATTGGCTCAAAATATATAGATTCTTAGTGATCTTTTATATTTATTGTTCATAAAATAATGTTTGGCTTCCTAATAAGAAAGTTAAGAGGAAAATCAAGGTGTTTTCCTCTTGCTTGTAGGATGGGTGCTGCAGACAATATATATAAAGGACGGAGTACATTTATGGAAGAACTGACTGACACAGCAGAAATAATCAGAAAAGCAACATCACAGTCCTTGGTTATCTTGGATGAATTGGGAAGAGGGACGAGCACCCATGATGGAATTGCCATTGCCTATGCTACACTTGAGTATTTCATCAGAGATGTAAGTATCCGGTAAACTGTATTTAAAAAGAAATTAATTTTTAAATTATTATTTTTAAATGAAAGTTATAATTGTACTATATTTATGGGGTACAGTGTGATGTTTTGAAATATATAAACAATGTGGAGTGATTAAGTAACATATTCTTCACCTCATTTAGATATCATTTTTTGTGGTGAGACATTTGAAATTTATTCTCTTAGTTATTTTGAAATATATATTATTACTGCTGTAGTCATAATACCATTATGCAATCCCTGCATACCCTTGTGTACATGGATGATACATATTATACACATTATTTTCCTGATCTCAGTCTGCAAATACTCAGAATTCTCTTTTTTATAACTGACCGCAGCCCTGCAAATGATCACTAGAATGCTACACACTGAATTCAGACAGATTGACCCTAAATAATATTTGTAGTTTTTTGATACATGTTCCTTTTTCTTGCTGACTCAACATAAATCTGGTTGTATGAAAAAGGCCTCCCTGGCAGTATTTTCACTCAGAATTGTATCTTATTATCCTTGCTGAACCCTAAATCAAGAACAGGTATCATCCATCTACAGCCAAATTCCTCGAGGGACAAACAAGGAAATACTGCCATTTCTACTTTGTGAAATCCTTTTATTTTACCAACATCCTGAAAGATCTCATTGTGAGATCTTTGATCTCATCTCATTGTGTTTCTATATGATTTGGTGACATCATTCCTTCAAAGCATGTCTCCTTTTTTCAGGGTGCATTTCTAAGCTTCAGTGTGAAATTTTGTTTGTGTCAAACTTTCCATCCCTATCATTTCCGTCTAACTGTCCCCTTTAGTTTACTTTCTCTATCTTGTTCATTTTGGTCTCTGCTTTTCAAATCTCTCCCTCATGGAACCTGCCCTTAGGCCTTTCCCTTCTCTGGTCTTTCTTTTCTGTTTTTTCCCCCCATTTTCTTGCTCCTTTGTCATTGTGTCTTCCCTTGTTTTCATTTCTTTCTCTCTTCTATTTAAGGAAGAGATTGGCTATTTAAGCCAATAAAATCATACTTTTAATATTTCTTTTCAAAAAGCAACACAAGGCCGGCCATGGTGGCTCACGCCTGTAATCCCAGCACTTTGGGAGGCCGAGGCGGGCGGATCACAAGGTCAGAAGATCGAGACCATCCTGGCTAACAGAGTGAAACCCCGTCTCTACTAAAAACACACAAAAAATAGCTGGGCGTGGTGGCAGGTGCCTGTAGTCCCAGCTACTTGGGAGGCTGAGGCAGGAGAATGACGTGAACCTGGGAGGCGTTGCTTGCAGTGAGCCGAGATCGTGCCACTGCACTCCAACCTGGGTGACAGAGCAAGACTCCATCTCAGAAGAAAAAAAAAAAAGCAACACAAAAATAAAATTTCTTTTTCTTTAACCTTTTGTTGCCCTTGGTATTTTGGGGTTTAGTTTTGTTTTTAAAGCTTAATTTCCATTTGATTTTTTTCCAGAAGATAGTTTTTTTTCAGTCTTTAGAGACTCAGCTCCATGCATGGGCTTTGATGGAGATCATGGGGCAGCATGCTCCGATCTAAATTGGAGTGGAGTTGTTTGGTCCCCTAGGCTTCTTGAGAATGATTCCTGACTACCTTGCTGTGAGTGGCAGAACTTGTGCAGTAATACAGTTTCACGCACTCCTTGGGAAGCACAGAGACATCAACAACGCTCAATTTGGAAATGTCCCTGACAGCTGCACCTTCTACCATATTTCAAATGACAAACGTCTTAATGGCCTTGTCCTTAGGTTTGCATCCAACACAGTTTGTGCAGCAAATAGGTTGCACCTAGCTATGGCCCTTTTTGGCACAACCATTGTTGTTGTTCTTCCTCCTTCTCTTCTTTCTCCTCCTCCTCCTTTTTTTTTTTTTTTGAAACGGGTTCACTCTGTCACTCAGGCTGCAGTGCAGCGGCATGATCATGGGTTACTGCAGCCTCAAACTATCTGGGCCCAGGTGATCCTTCCACTTCGGCCTCCCGAGTAGCTGGGACTACAGACACACACCAACCATACCCAGCTAATTTTTGTATTCTTTTAGAGACGGAGTTTCACCATGTTGCCCAAGCTAGTCTTGAACTCTTGGGCTCCAGTGATCCACCTGCCTTGGCTTCCCAAACTTCTGGAATTATAGGCATGAGTTACCGTGCCCAGCCTCCCTTCTTTTCTTTGTTATTTTGGCAGTGAAGACCCAAGAGAGACTCAGGTTTTGTTTAAACATTTATTTAGATTACATAGGTAATTAAGACATTTTGTTTTTTTAAAGGAATTTTTTGTTTTGCTTTAAAAAATTTATTTGCAAAAAGATGTAACTCAGAAACTTTAATCATTTTAGAAACTACATAGGAAAGCAATTGACTTTTGTATATTAACCTTGTATCCTGCAACCTTGCTATAATCACTTACTAATGCCAGTCTGTGTGTATGTTTGTCAATTCTTTTGAATTTCCTACATAGGCAGTCATGTCAGCTACAAACAGACAGTTTCGCTTCTTTCTTCCCCATCTATTTTTTTTTTCTTGTCTTACTGCACTAACTAGGACTTTCAGTACAGTGTTGAAAAAGTAGTAAGAAAGGATATCCTTGCGTTGTTTCTGATCTTAGTGGGAAAGCTTTTTAAGTTTCTCACCATTAAGTATGATGTTAGCTAGAGGTTGTTTGTGGCTATTCCTTATCAAATTGAGGAAGTTCTCCTCTATTCCTAGTTTACTGAGAGTTTTTTTAATCATGAATGGGTGTTAGATTTTGTCAAATGCTTTCTGTGCATCTATTGATATGATCATGTGATTTTTCTTCTTTAGCCTGTTGATGTGATGGATGACGTTAACTGGTGTTCAAATGTTGAATGAGTCTTTCACACTTGGGATGAGTCCTACCTGGTTATGGTCTGTTTTTCTTTTTATACATTGGATTCATTTTGCTGATATTTTATTGAGGATTTTTGCATCTATGTTTATGAGATACTGGTTTGTAGTTTTCTTATAATGTCTTTGTCTGGTTTTGGTATTAAGGTAATGCTGGCCTCATAGAATGAGTTAGAAAGTATTTACTCCACTCCTGTCCTCTGAAAAAGACTGTAGAGAATTGGTAAAATATCTTCCTTAAATGTTTGGTGGAGTTCACCAGTGACGCCACTGGGGCCTTTGATTTTTGTTTTGGAAGGCCATTGACTCAAGTTCTTCAATAGATATAGACCTATTCAGATTTTCTGTTTTTTCTTGTGTGAGTTTTGGCTGATTGTGTCAGCCAATTTTAAGGAATTGTTTTTCAAGAAATTTTCACCAAGGTTGCCAAATTTGTGGACATAGAGTTGGTAATAGTATTCCCTTATTACCCTTTTATTTGTCCATGGCATCCGTAGTGTTGTCCTTCTCGTTTCTGATATTAGCCATTTGTATCTTTTCTCTTTTGTTCTTAGTTAGCTTGGCTAGAAGCTTATCAGTTGTCTTTACAAAAAACCAGCTTTTGGTTCTATTGATTATTTTCCCCATTGCTTTCTTGTTTTAATTTCATTGATTTCTGCTCTAATTTTTATTATCTCTTTTCTTTTGCTTATTTTTGCTCTTCTCTTTCTGGTGTCCTAAGATGGAAGCTTAGATTGTTTATTTTAAATCTTTCTTTTTTAAAATGTGTTCAGTGCTATAAATTTTCTTTTTTCATTCTTTCTTTTCTTTCCATTTTTTTTTCTTTTTTGAGACAGGGTCTTGCTCTGTTACCCAGGCTGGACTGCAGTGGCATGAACACAGCCCACTGCAGCCTCGACTCCCTGGGCTCAAGTGATCTTCCTGCCTCAGCCTCCCACTTAGCTGGACTGCAGGCACATGGCACAACACCCAGCTAATTCTTTCTTTATTTTTTGTAGAGATGGGGGTCTCACTATGTTGCCCAGGCTGGTCGCGTATTCCTGGACTCGAGTGATCCTCTCGCCTTGGCCTCCCAGAGTGCTGGGATTACAGGTGTGAGCCACCACTCCTGGTCCATAAATTTTCTTCTATGCACTGCTTTTGCTGCATTCCACAAATTTTGATAAGGTGTGCTTCCTGTTTGTATTTAGTTTCAAATAATTTAAATTTATCTTCATTTCCTTTTTGACCCATATGTTTTTTAAGAATGTGTTGTTTAGTCTCCATGTATTTGGGGGTTTTCCAGTTACCTTTTTGTTATGATTTCTAGTTTAATTCCATTGTGGTCTGAGATCAAATATTGTATGATTTTTATTATATTAAATTTGTCAACATGTGTTTTATGGCCCAAAGTGTGGTCTTTCTTGGTGAATGTTCCATGTTAGCTTGAGATGAATGTGTATTCAGCTGTTGGACGAAATATCTATAGATATAAATGATGTCTAGTTGATTGATGGTGTTGTTGAGTTCAGCTATGTCCTTACTGATTTTCTGCTTGCTGAATCTATCTGTTTCAGATGGAGGAATTTTGATGTCTCTAACTATAGTAGTATGTTCATCTGTTTCTCTTTGTAGTTCTATCAGCTTTTGCCTCATGTAGTTTGACATTCTCTTGTTAGATGCATACATGTTAAGGATATTATGTCTTCTTGCAGAATTTATCCCTTTATCATTATGTAATATCCTTCTTTATCCCTGACAAATTTACATGATCTGAAGTCTGCTGTGTCTCAAATTAATATAGCTACTCCAGCTTTCTTTAGAAATTAATATAGCTGCTTCAGCTTTCTTTAATGTTAACATGATATATCTTCCTCCATACACATATATATATATTTTAGACAGAGTCTCACTCTGTCACCCAGGCTGGAGTGCAGTGGCACAATCTTAGCTCACTGCAACCTCTGCCTCCCAGATTCAAGTGATTCTTGTGCCTCAGCCTCCCGAGTAGCTGGGATTACAAGTGTGTGCCATCACACCTGGCTAATTTTTGTATTATTTTTCAATTAGAGATGGGGTTTCACCATGTTGGCCAGGCTGGTCTTGAACTTCTGGCCTCAAGTTATCCATCTGCCTCGGCCTCCCAAAGTGCTGGGATTGCAAGTGTGAGCTGCCACACCTAGCCCTTCCATACATTTTTAATATATGGTTATCTTTGTATTTAAGGTCAGTTTCTTGTAGACATCATGTCTTATTTTTTGATCCACTCTGATAATCTGTCTTTTAACTGGTGCATTTAGACCGTCAGCATTCAAAGTGATTATTGATAGAGTTAGATTAATATTTACCATTTTTTACTTTTTTCTATTTGTTGTTCTTGTTCATTGTTCCTACATGTGTCTTCCACTGTTTTTCTGCCTTTTGTGGTTTTTAACTGAGTATTTTATATTATTTCATTTTCTCTCTCTTTTTTTTTTCTGTTTTTTGGTTTCTTGGGGTTTTTTGAGGTGGGATCTTACTGTGTTGCCTAGGCTGGCCTCAAACTCCTGGACTCAAGTGACCTTCCCACCTCAGCCTCCCAAGTAGCTGGGAGTACAGGTGCATGGCACTGTGCCCAGCTATTTTCTCTCCTTTCTTAGCATATCAGTTATATTTCTTGTTTTACTTTTTCTAGAGGTTGTCCTAGAGTTTGCAATATACATTTGCAACTAATCCAAGTCTACTTTCAAATAACACTATACTGCTTTATGAATAATGCACGTATTTTTTAATAACAAAATAATCCTGATTACTTTATTCTATCCTTTGTACCATCACTGTCATTTATTTCACTTATACGTAAGTGTACATAAGCATATATATATAAACACACATAATCTCATACACTGTTGCTATTATTATTTTGAACAAAACGTTACACTGGATCCATTAAAAATAAGAAAAATAAATTTTTTTTGCCTTCACTGATTCCTTCTTCAATAGTGCAGTTTTCTTTACGTAGATACAAGTTTCTGACCCGTTATTTTCCTTCCTTCTAAAGAACTTTTCTGAAACATTTCAGGATAGATCTGCTGACTACAAATCCTCAATTTTTGTTTGTCTGAGAATGTCTTTATTTCTCCTTCACTTTTGAAGGATTATTTTGCAAGGTACAGAATTCTAGGTTGGAGAGGTTTTTGTTTTGTTTTGTTTTGTTTTTTTCCCTCTCAATACGTTAGATATTTTACTCCTCTCTTTGCTTGCTTGTGTGGTTTCTGAGAAGTCAGATGTAATTTTTATCTTTGAGCTTGTGCAGATAAGGTGTTCTTCCCTCTGGCTTACTTCAGTATTTTTTTTTTTCTTTATCTTTGGTTTTCTGTAGTTTGAATATGATTTGTCTAGGTGTGGTTTTGGGGACAGTTATCCTGTTTGGTGGTCCCTGAGCTTCCTAGATCTGTGGTTTTGTGTCTGACATTAATTTGGGGAAATTCTCAGTCATTCTTGTTTTAAATATTTCTTCTGTTTCTTTCTCTCTTTATTTTCTCTCTGGTATTCTCATTAGCTGTATATTACATCTTTTGTAGTTGTCCCAAACTTTTTGGATATTCTGTGGTTTTTTTCCCGATCTTTTTCTCTGCCGTTTTGGAGGTTTCTATTAAGATGTCCTCAAGCTCAGAGATTCTTCCCTCAGCTGTGTCCAGTCTACCAGTAAGCTCATCAAACACATTTTTCATTTCCATCCCAGTGTTTTTGATCTCTGGTGTTTCCTTTTGGTTTTTTCTTAGAATGTGCATCTCTGTGCTTACATTGCCCATCTGTTCTTGCATGCTGTCTGTGTTATCCATAGAGCCCCCAGCATACTAATCATTTGTTTCCAATTCCCAGTCTGATAATTCCAACATCCCTGCCATAGCTATGTCTGGTTCTGATGCTTGCTCTGTCTCTTCACATTTGTGGGTTTTTAGTTTTAGTATGCCTTGTGACTTTTTCTTGACAGCTGGCCATGATGTATTGGGTAAAAGGAACTGCTGTAAATTAGCTTTTAGTAATGTGGTGGTAAGGGGCTAGGGGAGGAGTCCTATGATTAAGTCTCAGTCTTACCTCCCTCCCACCCCTCAGGTGGGATAGGAAGGCTAGAGTGGGCTGGAGTTCGATATTTCCTTTCTCTCATGTGGAAGGCTAGAGGAGACTAGAGTTGAGTCTTTCCCTTCCCCCAAGTAGGTTAGGCTCTGATAAAACCCCAGCAGGTTTTTAAACTACTTAAGGCTACTTAAGGCTCCGCTTTAGTTTCTTTTGAGGCAGGCCTTGTTAAGAACAGAGTGCCCTGGTGCATTTCAAAATAGTTCTTTCTTTCTTCCCCTTGCCTGAAGCATAAGGGGAATTTACTCCAGCATTTATTGTGAGAATCAAGTGTAACTCCTGGGAGTAAAACTCACAGAAGTGTGCCCCCTTCCCACGTGACTTGGTTCCCCTGGACTTTTTGACTCTCAGACTTGTTGACACTGAGCTTCCAGTAATTGATCAGTTCCAGTTCCAGTTTTCCTACCCTGATACTGGTTCCTTCAGAGGTTTCTGCCTGCATTTCAGCCCAGGAAAGTTGTGATTCTTTGTATCTGCTTGTCTGTCTGTAATTTGGGGGACAGTGGTTTGCCTGTGACTTCGTTTCTCTTACAGATCTAAGAAGAGTTGATTTTTCAGTTTGTTCTACTTTTTCCTTGTGATGGAGAGGCAACCTCCAACCTTCTTATATGCTAGACTGGAAACCAGAAACTTCCCTGACCTTTTTATGGATGGAAATCTTTCTTTTCATGGTTCCTTCTGATCTTTGGATAGGGAAGAGAGATCAGAGAGGAGCAATAAGGGAGGTCACATGTTGCTGCTGCAGGCTGAGAACAGCCTTGAGGAGTGCAGTGTCGGATCCCAGACCCTTAGGCTAAAAGTGCCTATCAGCTTGGAGAAGGAGCACCATGGAGATAGGTGGTCCTAAGATCCCTCAGGGCAGATTTTAAGCACAGCTTTTAAAAGAAATCCTGCCTTAATATGTTTCTTTGTTATTGTTATCAGAAAGAAGGCACACGTTCAGACTTTTAATAAGGTGAATGGCAGGTGAATCAAAACTGGAATTCTTTGATTTAATTATCTCCTTATGCCAATATTTAGGCTAAGATTGGTGTTAACTTTCCTCCAGATAGAGGTTTCCAGAATATATAAAATATGCCTTAAAATAATGCTTATTAAAGAATCCATGAGACTGGGTGCAGTGGCAGACGCCTGTAATCCCAGCACTTTGGGAGGCTGAAGCAGGAGGACCGCTTGACCCCAGGTTCAAGACCAGCCTGGGCAACACAGTGAGACCTCTCTCTACAAAAATTAAAAATAAAAAATTAGCCAGGCATAGTGGCGCATGTTGCAGGAAGTCAGGGACCCCGAACGGAGGGACCGGCTGAAGCCGCGGCAGAAGAACATATATTGTGAAGATTTCATGGACATTTATTAGTTCCCCAAATTAATACTTTTATAATTTCTTATGCCTATCTTTTCTACAGTCTCTGAACATAAATCGTGAAGATTTCGTGGACACTTATCACTTCCCCAGTCAATACACTTGTGATTTCCTATGCCTGTCTTTACTTTAATCTCTTAATCTCGTCATCTTCTTCATAAGCTGAGGAAGATGAATGTCGCCTCAGGACCCTGTGATGATTGTGTCAGCTGCACAAATTGTTTGTAGAACGTGTGTTTGAACAATATGAAATCTGAGCATCTTGAAAAAAGAACAGGATAACAGCAATGTTCAGGGAACATCAGAGATAAGACTTCTGGCTGCCGGTGAGCTGGACGGAACAGAGCCATATTTCTCCTCTTTCAAAAGCAAATAGGGGAAATATCACTGAATTCTTCGTCTCAACAAGGAACATCCCTGAGAAAGAGAATGCGTCCTGAGGGCAGGCCTATAAACAGCCCCCTTAGAAGCGTGCAGTCTTTTATGGTCGAAGCCGAAGGGATGAAATAAGCCCCGGTCTCCTGTAGTGCTCCCAGGCTCATTAGGACGAGGAAAATTCCCGCCTAGTAAATTTTGGTCAGACAGGTTGTCTGCTCTCAAACCCTGTTTCCTGATGAGATGTTACCAATGACAATGCATGCCCGAAACTTCATTAGCAATTTTAATTTTGCCCCATCCTGTGGTCCTGTGATCTCGCCCTGCCTCCACTTGCTTTGTGATATTTTATTACCTTGTGAAGTATGTGATCTCTGTGACCCACACCCTATTCGTGCACTCCCTCCCCTTTTGAAAATCGCTAATAAAAACTTGCTGGTTTTACAGCTCAGGGAACATCACGGATCCTGCCGACATGTGATGTCTCCCCCGGACACCCAGCTTTAAATTTCTCTCTCTTGTGCTCTTTCCCTTTATTTCTCAAACCAGCTGAGACACTTAGGAAATAGAAAAGAACCCATGTAATCATTAGGAGCGGGTTCTCCCAATAGGCGCACACCTGTAGTCCTAGCTACTTGGGAAGTTGAGGTGGGTGGATCCCTTGAGCCCAGGAGTTTGAGGTTACAGTAAGCTATGATTGTGCCATTGCAGTCTAGACTGGATGATAGAGTGAGACCCTGTCTCTAAAAAAAAAAAAATTGTTAATAAAGAATTCATACTGACACTAACAAAAATAAACTTTAAAATGGTGGAGGTGAGTGGGGAAAAGTGAAATCTCTGCTTTACAGAATACCAATGAATAAATGTAGGAAGAATTTCTTAATCAGCCTTCAATAACCACTAGAATAATAACTGATTCAGGCAGCGATGATCAATAGATTATAAAACCTTTGGATGAAAGATTGTTGGAGAAAAGGATATTCATATATCTCAAAATATCATTAATAAAATAACAGGTTATTTATTAATTACAAAGGGAAAAGGTATAGTGAAGAAGTCTGATGGGTACCCTTTTCAACCAGATAATCAAATTTGGCATCCCCAGTTATGTGAAATTGATATCACATCCCTCCTGATGTGATGCACTGGGAAGGATCCATCACCTACATATCTGTGGAATATTCCTGGTATCAACGAAAAGAGTCAAACTCTGTAAAATATTTGAAGAGATTTATTCTGAGTCAAATGTGAGTGACCATGGCCCGTGACACAGCCCTCAGAAGGTCCTGAGAACATGTGCCCAGGGTGGTCAGGGTACAGCTTGGTTTTATATATTTTAGGGAGGCATGAGACATCAATCAAATACATTTAAGAAATGCATTTAGCCGGGCGCGGTGGCTCAAGCCTGTAATCCCAGCACTTTGGGAGGCCGAGACGGGCGGATCACAAGGTCAGGAGATCGAGACCATCCTGGCTAACACGGTGAAACCCCGTCTCTACTAAAAAATATAAAAAACTAGCTGGGCGAGGTGGCGGGCGCCTGTAGTCCCAGCTACTCGGGAGGCTGAGGCAGGAGAATGGCGTAAACCCAGGAGGCGGAGCTTGCAGTGAGCTGAGATCCGGCCACTGCACTCCAGCCTGGGCCGCAGAGCGAGACTCTGTCTCAAAAAAAAAAAAAAAAAAAAAAAGAAATGCATTTATTGGTTTGGTTCAGAAAGGTGGGACAACTCAAAGGAGGGTCTTCCAGGCTACAGGTAAATTTAAACATTTTCTGGTTGATAATTGGTTGAGTTTATCTGAAGACCTGGGATTAATGGAAAGGAATGTTCAGGTTAAGATAAAGGATTGTGGGACCAAGTTTTATTGTGCAGAGGAAGCTCTCAGACTTCACAGAGAGAGCAGGTTGTAAAATGTTTCTTATCAGACCTAAAAGGGTGCCTGGCTTTTAGTTGATTATCTCATGGATCTGGAAAGGAAGGAAAACAAAGGGGGAAGGGGATTCTGTATAGAATGTGGATTTTTCTCACAAGAGACTTCACAGGGCAATTTCAAGGCGTGGCAAGGAAGTATATTTTGGGGTTAAATATTTTTTCCGTGTCTCTAGTGTTGTGCTGGAGTCATATTGAAAAGCAAGTCACAATATACAGGGTCAAATAAAACCCATCTGATGAGAATCCATGGTTTGTAGGGCATGAATCCCCAGACCTCTGAGGTAGGAATTTGGGCAAGATAAAAAAAATCAGAGCTTAGTCCTCATTGGCAATGATGTTTGGAGGAAATAGCAAAGTCCAAATTGAAAGACATTATGCAAAACAGCATAAGTGCCCCCTCCACCCACACTCTATTCCTGTAGGAAAGGATACTTGATACTTCAGAAATGTCCATGTCATAAAAGACAAAAAAGGAAAGAGACAAAAAGAAACATTGTTGGGAGAATTAGGGAGATTTAGGGACTGTATATGTTATATAATAGTAATATATTTCTTGAGTGTAATAATTGTATTCTAGTTATATAGGAGGATGTTTTGTTCTTAGAAGATAGAATCTTTGGCCCAGTGCAGTGGCTCACGCCTGTAATCCCAGCATTTTGGGAGGCCGAGGCAGATGGATCACGAGGTCAGGAGATCGAGACTATCCTGGCTAACACGGTGAAACCTCGTCTCTACTAAAAAAAAAAAATTAGCTGGGCATGGTGGCGGGTGGGTGCCTGTAGTCCCAGCTACTCGGGAGGCTGAGGCAGGAGAATGGCATGAACCTGGGAGACGGAGCTTGCAGTGAGCCGAGATTGCGCAACTGCACTCCAACCTGGGTGACAGAGCGAGACTCCATCTCAAAAAAAAAAAAAGAGAATCTTAAATCTTTAGGGATGAAGTGTCATGATGTCTGCAACTAATTCTCAGATGGTTCAGGAAAAAATATCTGTGTCTGTGGAGGAGGAGGAAGAAGGGAAATATGACAAAATATTAACAATTGGTTATCTAGATAAAGAGTATATAATAGTTGGTCGTTGTACTTTTCTTGTGACTTTTAGGAAGATTTAAAATTTTTCCAAAGAAAGTTGAAGACAAATTTTAATTACAATAAAATTTAAAAATGAAATAACATTTATTCTGTCTTATTGCTTTAGGTGAAATCCTTAACCCTGTTTGTCACCCATTATCCGCCAGTTTGTGAGCTAGAAAAAAATTACTCACACCAGGTGGGGAATTACCACATGGGATTCTTGGTCAGCGAGGATGAAAGCAAACCGGATCCAGGTATAAAATATTCCTACAGTTGGTACAAATATTGGTTTTCATGTTTGATACCTCAAAGTTTGTTGGAACATGAACTTACTGCTTATTAATAATGAAAGCTGTGAATGTGAGCTATAAATAACATTTGTCAGGATTCATTTTTGCTAAGCTTTAGGTCAAGTAGAATTTACATTTATCCATGCTATCTCTGAGTCCTTCTCTGGTCTTCCTTGTCTCATTTGTCGTGGCAGCCCTTTTCTCTTTTTTTTACAGGAATAGGGTGTGGGTGGAGGGGGCACTTAGGTTTTCCTCTTAGTGCCTTGTACTCTTACATGATTCATCTCAGTATAGATGACAGTCAACTGCAGAATGTAATTAGTCATCTTTTAAAAATGCCCAATATTTTCCCCAAAATATCATTTAACTTACTAAGGGCCATATACTGTACTGGACATAGGTTTTTCTTTTAATATTATAAGGAAACTGAATCTCAGACAGGTAAAGTGGTTTGACCATGTCAACCACTTAGATGGGGGCTAAAATGAGCCTAGAATTCACTTCTGCTTCTGGGTACTCTTCTGTGCCCCTCTGCTAGAGCTGCTGTGAAGGAAATCTACAATATTTTTCCTAGTCTTTCCAGTTACTGGTGTCACAGAAATGAGACATTTTATGAAAAAGAACACCGTTAGCCAATAGCAATAAATTTAAGTGCCATAAGTAACATAGTAGACTTTAGCTTTTTTTTTTTCTGTTCAGTAGTAATTGTTTTAAGCTACCAGCCTGTAGAACTGTGGTGGTTTGCGCAATTGGTATGCTACAATGGAAAATCCATCATGCAAGATATCCCAGAGTCCAAATTTTATTTTGGAAAAGTAATAGGGATGGACCTGAAAAAGAAATCAGGCAGCTGGCCCAAATGAAACAAAGCACTGGCCCTAAGATAAATGTAATGTTAGGCAGTTCCTGCTTTTCACCACCATGCAGTCTTGAAAAACACATCATAAATTCTGTCATGGAGGTAGTTTTGTATCTATTAATCTGCATCCAGGGTGACTAGAGGAGACTTAAGCTAAAACCCTTGGGACAAAGAGAATAGAGTTCACCAATAGGGAAGAGGAGGAGTCAGTGCCACTAATAAGCATTTGATGTGAACTGAAAACTAACCCAGAGCATTGTACCTTTCCCTTAAATGTTCTGGGCATTTTATTTTATTGATTTTAATTTTTGTGTTTTGTTGAGATGGGGCATCACTGTCATCCAGGCTGGAGTGCAGTGGCACGATCACAGCTCACTGCAGCCACAACCTCCCAGGCCCAGGTGATCCTCCCATGTCAGCCTCCCCAGTAGCTGGGACTACAGGCGCACACCACCATGCCTGGCTGATCTTTGTATGTTGTGTAGAGACAGGCTCTCACTATGTTGCCCAGGCTAGTCTCAAACTCTTGAACTCAAGTGATCCTCCTGCCTTGACCTCCCAAAGCTAGGCTTACAGGGATGCGCTACCTTGCCTGGCTGATTTTAATTTTTATCAGTGAACATAATTTTTAAAATTATGGTGGTGCTAAAAGGCTCCAGCTGACAAGCTTCCATCCCTCCAGTCCTTGTCCTTCCCCATCCTAGTCCCAAGGCAACTACTTTCAACACCTTTCCCCATTTCTGTTGTATTTCTAAGTAATATGCATATTTTCCTGTCCCTTGATTCATCAAGTTGACTATTGTCATTGTGTTAATTGAGAATCTTCAGTTTTCCCTTCCTCTGTCCTTCCAATGTAGTCATTTCGCATTTATTGCATGTCATTCATATTTGTTATTTTCATTATTATTGCCATGCTAAGTATTGCTTACTGATGAGCCAAGTATGAGATAAGTACATTTCTTTTACAATGTTTTCTATTTTCTCAAAAATAAGAATTGACTGTCCTTATTTTTTCATTTTGTTTTGTTTTGTTTTTGAGTCTATAGCTGAATCTTCCTGTACCCTCCAATAGCTTCGTAAAATGCCTCTGTAGATGTTTTTCCACACAACTGAACCTACTGGTTCCCATTTGTCCCACTGGGGCTCTTCCTCCTGGAGCCCTTTGTCCTCCTGCCCATCTGAACTGGCTGCTATCTGGGCCTGCTGCATAGCTGTCATCCGAGCCTGTCTTGCCGGCATCCTAGGAGTTCCCTTACCCCTCTTCTAAGCATGTGATTTCAAGGAACGAAACACTCGGTCTCACACTGGCTCAGACAAAAGGATGCAGTTATGTATAATCCCATGTTCCATGAACTCCAGAGGAAGAGTGGGCTTCAGCGCCTCCTTTTTGCAATTCCCAGGCTCTGTCTTCCTGCCTGGCCAGTTTTATCACCAGGCTAGTGATAATGACTGCAGCCCTTCCTGGCATCATGTCCAGAATGTCCAAAGGAAGAAAAGAGACAAGCGTTTCCTGTTAACTCTTTCTTAGAACAAGGGAACTTTTTCTCAGATGTCTTCCAGTATCTCACAATTGCCTCATCGCATTTTCAGAATTGAGTAACAGGCTCCTTCCTAAACCACTCCTTAGCAGAGGATGGCAGGGGCGACTTTGATGGGCCTGGGTGAATCAGGATCCACTTCTGGAGCTGGCTTTGAAGACCCAGTCCCCTGAGTTAAATGATTAGGGAGTTAATTCCTTATAAAATCAAGGTTTTCTTAGGGGTGGGATAAATGTTGAATTAGGCTACTACTAATATCAACTAAAGGAGGTAAAAGTTTTGAGATTTTTCATGAATGAAAATGTTTCACATGCTTGTTGGCCATGTGTATGTTGTCTTTTGAAAAGTATCTGTACATATCTTTTGCCTACTTTTTAATGGGTTTGGTTTTTTATTATAAATGTATGTAAGTTCCTTGTAGGTGCTGAATATTAGATCTTTGTCAGATGCATAGTTTGCAAACATTTTCTCCCATTCTGTACGTTGCCTGTTTACCCTGTTCATATTTTCTTATAAATGTATGTAAGTTCCTTGTAGATGCTGGATATTAGATCTTTGTCAGATGCATAGTTTGCAAACATTTTCTCCCATTCTGTACGTTGCCTGTTTACCCTGTTCATAGTTTCTTTTGCTGTGCGAAAGCTCTATAGTTTAATTAGGTCCCATGTGTCAGTTTTTGCTTTTGTTGCAATTGCTTTTGGCCTCTTAGTCATGAAATCTTTGCCCATTCCTGTGTCCAGAATTGTAAAAGCAAAATATCACTGATTATTAGAGAAATGCAAATCAAAACCACGAGATACCTTCTCACACCAGTCAGATTAGCTATTATTAAAAAGTCAAAAAATAACAGGTGCTGGTGAGGTTGTGGAGAAAAAGGAATGCTTATACACTGGGTAAGAGTGTAAATTAGTTCAACCATTGTGGAAGACAATGTGTTGATTCCTCAAAGACCTAAAAACAGAATTACCATTCAACCCAGCAATCCTATTACTGTAATAGCAATCCTATTACAATTTATATACCCAGAGAAATATAAATTGTTGTGTCATAAAGACACATGCACACGTATGTTCATCGCAGCACTATTCACAGTAGTAAGACATGGAATCAACCTAAATGCCCATCAACGGTAGACTGGTTAAAGAAAATGTAGTACAAATACACCATGGAATACTATCCAGCCATAAAAAAGAATAAGATCATATCCTTTGCAGGAATATGGATGAAGCTGGAGGTCATTTTCCTTAGCAAACTAATGCAGGAACAGAAAACCAAGTATTGCATGTTTTCACTTATAAGTGGGAGCTAAATGATGAAAACACATGGAAACATAGAGGGGAACAACACACACTGGGGCCTACTAGACAGGGGAGGGTGGGAGGAGGGAGAGGATCAGGAAAAATAACTAATCTATACAAGGCTTAATACCTGGGGGATTAAATAATCAGTACAGCAAACCTCTGTGACACAAGTTTACCTCTATAACAAACCTGCACATGTACCCCTGAACTTAAAAGTTTAAAAAATATATGTAGCTTCTATGTTCAAATTTATAGTTCAGCCAGGATTAGAATTTTAGATTGAAAACCATCTCACTCAGAATTTTGAAGCAGTGCTCCACTGCCTGCTGCCTTCCAGTATTGTTCCTGGCTATATCTGTGCTTCATCCATTACCTCTCCCCCAACTTCTCCTCTTCTGTATGAGGTAGAGGCCATTGCATAGGTCATCAGTAAAATGCCCCACAGGTCTTTTGGATGGCTTTTAAAATACTCTATTTCCTATGATGTGATAGGTAAAACAATGGAGAAATAGTTAAGAAACCTGTATTTTAGTATATTCCAATCTGTATGATCTTGGACAAGTCACTTAACTTCACTCACCCCTAAATTTTTATGAATCTGTTCTAAAAGCAACTTCAGAAATTATTTGTCAGCACATATCTCCTGAATAACTGCTTAGAGAAGTTTAGCTTAAATATAAATCTTGCTAAGTTTCCCTATAATAAACAGAAACATGAATTATTACTTCCACTGACTCAAAGCAGTGCCAGGTAAACATTTTAATAATGTCCATTTAAGAAGTGGCCATAGCTTGTAAGTAATTACTTCCTCATCAAGAACTTTTGCTGTGAACCTGTAAAGAAACAGAGTTTTACTCATAAAACAAGTTTTATTCTCTCCCATGTGGCTTTTTCTGACTCCATATTTCCATCCTACCAGCACCCCAAACCCCTCTCCCGCACAGAGGGTAAAGGAGTACATAATTACAAAAAGAGATCCTCCAGGTGATTATGGAAGAGTGATCACATTCTTTACCTTGAAGGTGTGAAAACTACCATAATGTAAAGTGGAGACCAGCATATAATGACACACTCAGCAACTGTTTGTATGTTAACAAGGTATTCAGAGCAGTGAAATATTTTATGTAAGTTAGCTATATTTTGTAGCTATATTATACGTTATATAAGAACATTGTTACAACTATCTCTCGTGCACTCTATATATATGTCTACATATATATATATATATATATATACACACACACACACACACTATTTGTATAAAAACAAAAAAAAATTAAAAGTCATCAATAGGCCAGGCATGGTGGCTCACACCTGTAATCTCAGCACTTTGGGAGGCCAAAGTGTGGTCAGATCACCCAAGGTCGGGAGTTCGAGACCAGCCTGGTTAACCTGGAGAAACCCTGACTCTACTAAAAACTAAAAATACCAAAAAAAAAAAAAAAAAAAATAGCTGGGCTTGTTAGTGGGAGTCTGTAATCCCAGCTACTCAGGAGGCTGAGGCAGGAGAATCACTTGAACCCGGGAGGCGGAGGTTGCGGTGAGCCGAGATCATGCCATTGCACTCCATCCTGAGCAACAAGAGCGAAACTTAGTCTCAAAAAAAAAAATTCATTAACAAATTTTTAGGTAGGGGGTTTTATGGCATTTATTAGGCTCCCAGAAAATACTGATGGCTAGCTGGATGGATAGATGGACAGAGAGACAGATGAATGAATCTTGTTTAGAAAGGTCAGCATGGGGTCTAGATTATATTGGAGAACTGGAGACGGGGAGATCAGTTAGGACTAACACAGTTGAAGTGATAAACTATTTTTCTGTCTTAAAGATAAGAAATGGCTTTTTTGATTGTCTATTGCTTTTCACTTCAGTCTTAGTCTTGTGAACTTTGAAAAGTAACAAAAAGTTATCCAGGTTTGCGGGCACTGGCTTCTAGCTGCGTCTTCCCTAATCTGTTCCCACCTACTTCTGCACCTGTGTTCCTCCACTTTCATTTGGGGGCAAAAGGTATTCTCAGTGCCTTGTAACGGAAATTTGGGTCTGTGTTTCTGAGTGAGTTGGTGTTCTCTCCACCTCCTACTTCAGCACCCACCCTTAGAAAGCGCTTATCTGTCTGCTGCCGAATTCTTAGAGGAGGGCCAGGAAAAATCCATTGTCCTTTTTCTCTGTTGTGTTCAGTCTTTGGCTTTTTAAATTTTCACTGATAAAAGAAGAAAAGCATACACATCTATCAAATGAAATAATGATTGAGAAAAAGCTCTTAATAAACTCATAAGTATACTGGGATTGTAGAAATCTTTGTAACTCTGGCCCACCTTGGACATTTTTGCAGCACAGTGCACATTTTGCAGCACAATTATATTGAATTTCATAATAAAAGTTACATAATATCCTGAGCTGCTTTAGCTTAAACTACATGCAGTGGTTTATTATAATTATTGTACTTCATTATATCCCAGTTCTTTCGAAGTTTTAAGTTCATGTGTATGTATATATGACAGGCTGGGTCCTCTAGGAAGCAGATTCTGAGATTTGCATTCAGGAGGTTCACTGGGAGTGCTGGGCTGTGTTATAGTCAAAAGGCTTCAGCCAGCCCTGCAGAGAACTCTGAGGCTAGAATCGTCCTTCAGAGTTACCTCAACTTGGGGTGAGGAGGATAGACCTCTATACCTTTATTAGTTATCTTTATTAATTTGGGGTAATTTGCAAACAGTGTGCAACAGATTACCCCCCAAAGCATAGTGGCTTAGAACAACATTTATTACCTCATAGTTTCTGTGAGTCAGGAGTCCAGGGGCAACTTAACCACACCTCTAAGGCTGAACACTGTAGCCCTATGAGAGATCCTCTAGTTCGGTTCCTCACAGGGCTACAGTCAGTCACTGATCAGGGCAACAGCCATGTCAAGGCTTCCCAGCTCACATGTGGCTCTTGCCAAGCCTCCCAATATCTGCTTCCAAGCCTACTCATGCTGCTGTTGGCATGCCTCAGGCTCTCGCCGACTGTTGGTGGGAGACATCAGTTTTTTCCATGTGAGCAGCTCCATAGACAGCCCACAACGTGGCGGCTGGCTTCCCTCGGAGCAGGCAGGCAACAAAGTGAGCGTACCCAAGTCAGAAGCCACAATCTTTCTGTAACCTAATCTCTGAAGTGATATCTCATCACTTCTGCCGTATTCTGTTCATTAAAAGTGAGTCACTGGTTGGGAATGACACAAGCACGTGAACACCAGCAGGCAGAGGTCTTTGGTGGCCATCTTCGAGGCTACCTACAACAACCAGTCACTGGCTGCAGGCTGCCCCAAAGCGAGGTGTGGTCTTGAGTGAAGCCCCCCCTTCAGCTGCAACAATTTCCAAAGAAGGCAAACAGTCGAGGGTTGCAGGCCAACAATCTGTCTGACAGCTGAGGGAATAAACTCTTTAGTCTTAAGAGGGATCTGGGTGGTACTGAACAGAATCCAGTATGTATAGCTCTTAGTTAAACTGAATATTTAATAAACCAGAACATCTCAATCCTGTTATTTAAACTGACCAACATGTAATATTTTCTTACCTGTTTTTAAGGGAGAAATTATAGGCCTGGCACTGTGGTTCATGCCTGTAATCCCAGCACTTTGGGAGGCCGAGGTGGGTGGACCACTTGTGCCCAGAAGTTCGAGAGCAGCCTGGGCAACATGGCAAAACCCCATCTCTTAAAGGAAAAAAAAAAAATTAGCTAGGCATGGTAGTATGCACCTGTAGTTTCAGCTACTCTGGAGGCTGAAATGGGATAATCACCTTGAACCTGGAAGGTTGAGACTGCCAGTGAGCTGAGATTGTGCCACTGAACTCCAGCTTGGGCAAGCAAGTTAGACCCTGTCTCAGAAACATAAAAAGGAGAAATTATATTGTATCAACCACATACTAAGATCATTCTCATCCCAGCGCAGTGGCTCACACCTGTAATCCCAACACTTTGAGAGGCCAAGGAGGGAGGATTGTTTAAAGCCAAGGAGTTCAAGACCAGCCTGAGCAACATAGCAAGACCCGATCTCTACAAAAAATATTAAAAAATTAGCTGAGTGTGGTGGCATGAACTTGTAGTCCTAGCTACTTAGGAGGCTAGGCAGGAGGATTGCTTGAGCCCAGGAGTTTGATGTTACAGTAAGGTATGATCACGCCACTGCACTCCAGCCTAGGTGATAGAGCGAGACCCTATCTCTAAAAAAGTAAATAAATAAAATCATTCTCTTTTTAATATAGATGTTCAGTTCAAATTTGCAATGAATCATTTTTGAAAACTATTTTAAGTGAGCTAAAAGATCCTATATGCACACAGCAGTTTCAAAACAGTATTTACCCTTTTCTTGACATATCAAATTAATAAATGGATCTAACAGGCAAGTAGGAATAGTGATTTCAGATTGTATGATTTAATAAAGTTATGAGAATGTACATGTCCTTTTTAATCCTATAATTTATTTCAGCATTCGGGCACGGATTTGATCTCCTTTCTTTATTTCGCAGGCGAAGAACAAGTCCCTGATTTTGTCACCTTCCTTTACCAAATAACTAGAGGAATTGCAGCAAGGAGTTATGGATTAAATGTGGCTAAACTAGCAGATGTTCCTGGAGAAATTTTGAAGAAAGCAGCTCACAAGTCAAAAGAGCTGGAAGGATTAATAAATACGAAAAGGTCAGAATGATTATGCTACATTTTTTTCATTTGTAATGAAGCCTAAGTTGTCCAAGAAAGAGGAGTGTCCTAAAAATGAACATCAGATCTCCTTTTCAGCACCTCTTCAAATATTCTGAACCATTTAATTATGATGAAGTGAAAACAGCTCTTGCAAAGCTCAGGTGAATTCAGTGCATCTTCATTAGATCATTAAGTTGCTGAATTGGTTTTTCAGTCATTTTTGTAAAGAATTAAGTTAATTCCTTAATATGTGCCACATTGGTTACTTTAAAGATTCAATTATGCCAAAGGTTACTGAAGATATTGAGAACCTACAGAAAATTTATTTTATTCATAGATTTTATTCAGATATGCAACAATTACATCCAGAAATTCTATCAGAATATTAATGAAATAGTACTACATAACAGGCAATCATAGTCAGTATCCACATGTCACTTATTTTGTAGACTGTGACAAATTTTTCATTCTAAACAGGCTTCTGTCACTTTAAATGCTTATGGGAATACTTTCCACCTTTACCCTTGCTATCCAGCTAGTATGTAGTCAGTACATAAATTAATCTTAATGTAAACCTGAGATACACTTTGAAAGAAAGATATTCCTAGGGAAATATCATATTCGTAAATTACACCCTTTTGTTTCCCAAATATAAAATTCTGAAACAACATAAGCTCCCCATCCACCTACTGCCCCACCCCTGCCATACTTGGGGAGCCTGATGTGCTGGGTACATTAGTACCCTGGTTGATAACCATATGACCATGATGAACAGATTGTTGATCGAATAGAAAATCTTGGCTGGCTACTGGTGGTTCCTATGTTATACTCCAAGAATATTCTTTAATATTTGGTAATAATTCTGGGAATTATTACCAAATTTCAATATTGAAATAATAATGCCTATCATACTAGCTAAAGAAACAGTTGCTAACTTGTTTACAGTAGTGCAATTAACTTCTCTTTCTCTACCTCCTTCTCCTGTGCTTCCGCCTTGCACTCCTCCACTTTGGTGTACTATAGTTGACCAAGTCCAGAGTGCTGGGCTCTACAAATGGCACACAGCCTCCTCTAGTGACACTCTTTTCTGGCTCATTTCCAAATCACAATGCCAAAACAGAAGCAAAGTGGCATAATCAGTTTCAGCCTATTTCTGTTACAAGAAAAAAAAAAAAATTAGCTAGGCATAGTAGTATGCACCTGTAGTTTCAGCTACTCTGGAGGCTGAAATGGGATAATCACCTTGAACCTGGAAGGTTGAGACTGCCAGTGAGCTGAGATTGTGCCACTGAACTCCAGCTTGGGCAAGCAAGTTAGACCCTGTCTCAGAAACATAAAAAGGAGAAATTATATTGTATCAACCACATACTAAGATCATTCTCATCCCAGCGCAGTGGCTCACACCTGTAATCCCAACACTTTGAGAGGCCAAGGAGGGAGGATTGTTTAATATTAATATAAAATTTAATATAATATAATATTAAATATAATAGATTAATATAAAATTAATTTAAAATAATATAAAATTTTATATTAATTAAAATTTTTAATTAATATAGATTAATATTAATATAATTAATATAAAATTTTTCCTGAGGGAAAATTATCTATGAGAATTAAAAAATAAAGTTAGCCCTCTTCCTCTGCAAAGTCCAGAGACAAATTAAACTCTCTTTAGTTGCCATATTATTATTGTTCTTTTTCTCTGAAAAAAACCTAGAATAAAGCTTTACTACAAAGGATATATATATACAAGATAGCAATAAACTATGTCAATTTCTAAATTTGCTATAGAAATATATGCAAGCTAGCAATAAAATATGGCAATTTCTATATTTTCATATATTCTTGTTTCTGCTATATAGCCTACAAAGCAAGAGCAAAAACATTCACAGATTACTCATAACTCTTCCAACTAGTAAGTGACATTTTGAAATCTATGAAGTTATCTTGACAAGATGAGAGAATTATTAGAAGATGTTGCTTTGGGATAGAATCTGATCATTTATCAAGATACTGTATTTGTTGTTTTACCTTTTTTCTAAAAGTGCTTATCACATCAATTCCTTTGGCCAGATCAAAGAAATCAAACTGAATCTTGGGCCTTAGTGTGTATTTGTTATAATAGTTGCTATTTATTGGATGGTTACTGTGTGTAGAAACCATTCTGAGCAGTCATTTGCAGCAGCCTAGACACTGTGCCAGCTACTCTTCTCATCGCTTTACATACATTATCTCATTTCATCCTTATGGCAGCCTTATCCTCATGGTCTAGTTGGGGAAAGTGAGGCCAGCAAGGACAGGACACTGACCCAGAGTCACACAGCTCGTTGATGGTGGAGCAGTAATTGGAACTCAGATACTCTAGCTCCATACCCTAAATACTCAATTGGGTTGCTATTCTGCAGGGAAAAAAAAGTAAGTCTGTGTTATGCTGGCGTTTTACTCTTTAATTAGCTTCATTGTCTTCGGTTGGTGTTACTTTTCATCCTGGGAACACTTCACAGGAGTTTCTTGTCTCCAGGTGCAAATAAGCACACACCACCAGCCTCTAGCAGAGTTTGAAGGAGGAGGAGGTCAGGTTCTCCCCTCTGGGGCTGACAGGGGTAAGGATTTTAGGAGAAAGCACAAAGGCAATAGTGGCAATTGGTAACCTGGGTCCTTTGATTATAGTAGCAGCTCTGAAAGCTCCTTTCACCAGAAGGGTGACACCGACACAGCTTCCTAACTATAGAGCCTGCCCAGTATTCAAATGTTGCAGACTTTTCATAGCTTCTGATGAGATGTATTGTCTCCCAGCAATTTCATTTATTAAATAGTATTTTATTTTTCCCCAGGAAAAGACTCAAGTATTTTGCAAAGTTATGGACAATGCATAATGCACAAGACCTGCAGAAGTGGACAGAGGAGTTCGAAATGGAAGAAACACAGACTTCTCTTCCTCATTAAAATAAAGACTTACATTTGTGAACAAAAAATGGAGAATTAAAAATACCAACTGTACAAAATAACTCTCCAGTAACAGCCTATGTTTGTGTGACATGTGAGCATAAAATTATGACCATGGTATATTCCTACTGGAAACAGAGAGGTTTTTCTGAAGACAGTCTTTTTCAGGTTCCTGTCTTCCTAACTTTTCTAAGTATAAACACTCTTGAATAGACTTCCACTTTGTAATTAGAAAATTTCATGGACAGTAAGTCCAGTAAAGCCTTAAGTGGCAGAATATAATTCCCAAGCTTTTGGAGGGTGATATAAAAATTTACTTCATATTTTTATTTGTTTCAGTTCAGATAATTGGCAGCTGGGTGAATCTGGCAGGAATCTCTCCATTTGAACTAAAATAATTTTATTAGGCAGCCAGTTTTTCCACCAAGAACATAATAATTTTTTATAAGAAATAGAAAGAATTGGCCAGGCATGGTGGCTCACACCTGTAATCCCAGCACTTTGGGAGGCCAAGGCAGGCAGATCACCTGAGGTCATGAGTTCAAGACCAGCCTGGCCAACATGGCAAAACCCCATCTCTACTAAAAATATAAAGTACATCTCTACTAAAAATACAAAAACATTAGTCGGGCATGGTGGCGCACGCCTGTAGTCCCAGCTACTCGGGAGGCTGAGGCAGGAGAATCTCTTGAACCTGGGAGGTGGAGATTGCAGTAAGCTGAGATCACGTGACTGCATTCCAGCCTGGGCAATATAGTGAGATTCCATCTCAAAAAAAAAAAAAAAAAAAGAGGAAAGAAATAGAATTATCAAGCTTTTAAAAACTAGGGTGTAGAAAGAATAAGGTCATGAAATTTAAAATATTAAATATTGTCACAGGATTAAGCAGTTTAAAGACTGTTGGATGAAATTATTTGTCATTTGTTTGAGTAATAAATATTTAATGAATACTTGCTATAGATGATGGTATGTCCCATTGAATTTTGGTGTTTTCAAGTGTTTGGAAATTGTCATTTTTTTAGGTGTAATTATGAAATTAAGGTTACTGCTTTGATCAGCGCAATACACAGAAGTGAACTTATTCATTTGGGACCTTGCTATTCATCAACATACCAAGTGTATGATCTTCCCAGTAATGAGCCTTACAGCTTAGTTGATTCATAACAGTGCTCCCTTCCTGCAAATTTAGGGTAACACGTGCTCAACTGTGTCCCTGGGTTTTTTACAGCACTTACAATCTGGCTTCCCAGATCCATGTGTTCTTTTTGTTTCTAAATATATGATCTTGCACAAAAGCTCTCCATCCTATTTTCCTCTCTTTTATTATTTCTGCTCAGTTAAATGTCTTCCCCACATTTGATGGACATATTTTTCATTCCTTCTTCTGCATTATTACCTTCAGTGATCCCAGCAATGACCCCAGACACAGGAGTCAATACAGTGTCCCCAGGTTGTGGCTTCACTTTTGAGTCAGTCACTCTTTAGCTCTCAGACTCCCAACCTTATTGGAGTTAGAGTATGATGTAGTTTGATTCTACCACCCCTCCAGAGGTACTAATGTATAGTCAAATTCTCAAAACTATCAAAATAGAGTTAGTTGGAATGTATGCTTTAACTTTTAAAAAGAACAAAATTGTTTCAATACTCTATATAACTGTAAATGTCTTATATTCTTTCTAACAAGATTTCAAAGATAGTGCTGTAACCTCACCTCACAGGGAGAAAAGGAGATGACTCCAGGAATGTGATGCCCATGCCAGAGGGAGCTGCAGGGACCAGCAATCACTGGTAATGTCCAGGTGGACATCTGGAGCCACCTCTCCCTCTTGCTTGGTCCAGGCCGGCATCAACACTGAAGCAGGTAGGGGTTCCAGGAGCATTGTGTCCTGGCAGTGGCAGCACACAGTGTCTGGCAGCTGACAGCATAGAACTTTACAGGGTAGATTCTCCAGCATGAGCAGGACGCCAGCCAGGCCGCCAGCTTGCGGAAGCGCAGGCCTCCTCTAAGCTGGGGAAGAGATCAGCACCGCTGAACAGCATTTCTAAGTGAGGCTCATCCCCAGCTGGGTTACTGAGATATTGGAGGAAACGTTGAGGCCAAATCCCAGTCATAAAGACTGCATAAATGCCATGGAGAAGTAGGCAGAAAGTTGCAAACAATTGTGTTTGTATTTCAGATGACCATCTTGGGGCTGCAATTCTAAGGTTAGATATAACCACACAGGTGAGAATAGGGCTGCTGGTGCATGGCAAGGGCCCTTCAGATTCCCTCTGGTACTGCATAGGCATGAGCATACTTCAGATGGAGACTGGGGGAGACAGGGCTGACTGGTGGCCAAATGTCAAGGAAAGCAACTTTTGAATATGATGTATTCCTTTAAGTGACTTGTCTGTTTTTAGCCATCAAATTACAAATTAAGAGCTAGTGATTCTGCAATAACACACACCAATTCCTCGAAAACCTTCTAAAGTCAGACCAGTTTAATAATTCCAACCTTAGGGGAAAAAAAGCCAAACACATTTTAACAAGTTTCAACTTTGACCTTTCTATTGCTTCATCTCTTCTCAGTGCTGTCTATTCTATATAGTTTTTAAAATGTTCTTATTATATAACTAGTATAACAATATTTGAAAATTCATGGGACTATAATTTATAATTTAAAAAGAGAAAGGAAAAATGAGTTTTCAAAATTAAATTTTATAAGTTAAAAAGAAATTTAAAGGCTAGGTGTGGTTGCTCACACCTGTAATCCTAGCACTTTGGGAGGTCGAGGCAGGCAGATTGCCTGAGCTCAGGAGTTCAAGACCAGCATGGGCAACACGGTGAAACCCCGTCTCTACTAAAATACAAAAAATTAGCCAGACGTGGTGGCGGGCATCTGTAGTCCCAGCTACTCGGGAGGCTGAGGCAGGAGAATTGCTTGAACCCTGAAGACGGAGTTTGCAGTGAGCAAAGGTCATTCCACTGTGCTCCACCCTGGGTGACAGAGCAAGACTCCGTCTCCAAAAAAAAAATTTAAAGGAAAAAAAATGTAAAAACCTAAGCATTTGAGTTACTCAGTTTGTCTCAATGTTTCTCAGTGCTGAATATGAAAATCAAATGATTCCCATTTGAATCATAGTCTTCTGGACTGAGATCCAAGCTTAGTATTCTTTTATCAGCTTTATTGACATAGTTTACATACTGCACAATTTATTTAGAGTGAATAATTCAGTGGGTTTTTGTGTATTCACAAGCTTGTACAACTGTCACTACAATCAATTTTAGAACATTCTTACTACCCTAAAAAGAAACCCTGTACCTATTAACTGTCAGTCTCCTTTTCTCCCCAAGATCCTCAGCCCTGGACAACCCCTAATCTTCATTCTGTCTCTATAGATTTGCCTATTTTGGACATTTCCTATGAATGGAACCATAGAATATGTGGTCTTTTGTGTCTGGTTTTTTTCACTTAGATGCAAGATTCATCTGTGTATCAGAACTTCATTCTCTTTAACTGGTAAAAAGTATTCCATTTTATGTATACTTACATTTTAATTTATCCATTCATTAGTTGACACACATTTGGATTGTTTCTGTTGCTAGCTATTATGAGTAATGCTACCATGAATATTTGTGTACAGGTTTTTATGTGACGAGGCATAATGTTTTTTAAAAAGCTCCCCTAGTATTTCTGATGTGCAGTCAGGTTTGTGAACCATTAGTCTCAAAGATGACAAATGACTAAACAATATTTTTAATTGAGTTGACAATCATTTGGTCTGTTTGTCCTCTGCTTTATCTGTCACTTAGGGCAGAGCATGGATACTATCGACCCTAATTAATATATGTTAAAATGGAAAAGTAAAACCAAACTCCTTCAGCTTAGAAACCCAATGAAAAGATGTTTCTTTTCATAATGAAGGCACCATTTCACTAGGGATTCAAGATCCATACAGATGTGTGCTCTATCTTTAGAAAAAAATAAAAACTTTTTCAGACAATTTGTCCAAGTTTGTGACTGTTGTCATCATGGTGATGGTGATGGGGCTGGTGAAACACTGCCCACTGCATGAATTCCAGAGTAAAAACTAGACTGAATCCAAAATGTTCTGTAAATTAATGTTGACCTTTATTGAGTTCTGAGATCAATATTAATTACTGCTGTGCTTTGTAATTATAAAAGGGCTATTTGATGTTTCACACCAAGGATATGGGTGGAGAGAAAAAAGAACTTGTATTAACACCACCTGTGGTTTCTAACTTTGTAATTAAGGCCAATTCCTCTGTGGAACATTGTAGTTATTATATATCATGATTATTTGGTTTATTAATATCCAGGGAAGTACCACAGTTTGAGAGCCATTCATTCTGGTTTACTTGGGAAGTCCTATTCTATACCTGTTTTGCTGGCATAATTATTAAAAAGCTTCTTTAACTCAGAAGTTTCCTGTTTTGAATAATAACTTATACAGTTACCCCAATTATAGGTGCTATTCCATAAGCACAGTTACTGACTTGCTACATTTTGAATGTCATCTAAAAAAAAAAAATCATTTTTTTTCTTACCCATTGGATGAACCAGTTTTTCCCCCAAAGACCTGCCAGTTGTTTTTGCCTGTTCTTGATAAGTGCTTTGTATTGTGGCATTTAGAGGCTACAGCTCTGCTAATTGGTGTGTTAGAGCTTTACTACTTAATCTGTTCTTGAGGCTAAATCCCCGAAGATAACATGTCATCTGCCTTGTCTCCATGAAATCATGGTGAGGAATGTGCACCTACATACTTTGGGAGACACACGACAAGACTGTCTTCCTGCAGAAATAGTTATTCCTCAGGAGGAGGAATTGCCTCTAGTTCTTTTGTCCTTTGCTCAGATCCTCTCTTCATTGCCTTTGACTATCTTTTTTTTATTTTTTTGACAAAAGGGTATTTTGTTTTCACATCAGAAGAGAAATACTCTTTGCCATCTTCACCTCTTTTTCAGCTTCAAGCCCCTTATTCTTAATCCTACTTCCAGAAAGCTCGCTTTTGGAGGTAGGAATGTCTTGCCCTCTATCAGAAGGACCAAAGGAGTTTCTTAAATGTAGATTTCTAGGCCCCACCTTAAAGCTACTGAATCTGAATCTCTGAAGTTGGGACACAGCAATACCAGTGTTAATTTCTGTCATCTCTGCATCATGTTCTCTCACCTTTTCCTTCCTCACAGAGCCAGTGATGTGGCTTCCAAAGAAATTTGTTAAAAATCATGTTTCTTGGTTCATGACTGCTCTTTAAGATTCTATCTGATTTACTGCATCTGATATGGGGTCTAGGGAGCTTCATTATTATTTTTAAAATAGACTATTTCTTAGAGCAATTTTAGATTCAACAGAAAATTGAGTGGAAAGCTCAGAGAGGTCCCACATACTGTCTGCCCAAATACACCACCTCCCTCACTATTGACATCCTGCGCCATGGTGGCACATTTGTTACGCTGGTGAACCTACATTGTCACACTATCACCCAGAGTTCGTAATTTACATTGGAGCTCACTCTTGATGTTGTCTATTCTATGTGTTTGGACAGATTTCTAATGACATGTAACCACCATTATAGTATCATACAGAATAGTTTTACTGCCCTAAAAACCTTCTGTTCTGCCTCTGCATCCCACTCACCCCAAACCACTGGCAACCTCTGATCCTTTCACTGTCTCCATGGTTTTGCCTTTTCCAGAATATCGTATGGGTAGAATCATACAGCAGGTAGTCTTTTTGGACTGGCTTATTATTCACTTAATAACATGCACTCAAGATTACTCCATGTCTGTTCATAGCTTGATAGCTCATTTCTTAGCGATGAATAATATTCCATCGTCTGAGTGTACCACAGTTTATCCATTCACCTACCGAAGGACATCTTGGTTGCCTCCAAGTTTGACAGTTATGAATAAAGCTCTGTAAACATCTGTGTGTAGCTTTTTACGTGGATGTATGTTTTCAGCTCATTTGGATAAGTACCAAGGAGTGCGATTGCTGGTAAATGTTCTGTTTTGTAAGAAACCACCATACTGTCTTCCAAAGTGACACTGCCATTTCACATTCCCATCAGCAATGAATCAGAGTTCCTGTGGCTCCACATCCTTGCTAGCATTTGGTGGTATCAGTGTTATGAATTTTGCCATTCTAATAGTATGTTGTGGTATTCCATTATTTTAACTTGTATTTCCTGGATGACACGTGATGTGGAACATCTTTTCATACGCTTATTGGTCATCTGTATCTTACTCGGTGAAGTGTCAAGATCTTTGGCTCATTTTTAAATCTGGTTATTCGTTTTCTTATTGTTGAACTTCAAGTATTCTTTGCATATTTTGAATAACAGTTCTTTATCAGCTATGTTTTTTATCATCTGTGGCTTGTCTTCTCATTCTCTTGACAGTGCTTTTCATGGAACAGAAGTTTTTTGTTTTAATGAGGTCCAGCTTATCAGCTATTTCTTTCTTTCTTTCATGGATCATGCCTTTGGAGTTGTATCTAAAAAGTCATTGCGATGGCTAAGGTCATCTAGATTTTCTCCTCTTCTATCCGCTAGGAATTTTGTAGTTTGCATTTTACAATGGTCTAGAGTGACTTTTTTGTGAAGGGTGTAAGGTCTATATCTAGGTTCTTTTTTAATAGACTTTATTTTTTAGAGCAATTTTAGGCTCACAGCAAAATTGAATGGAAATATAAAGAGGACACTTGATTTTTAAGCTGAGTATCCTAAGTGATTCCTTTGCAAATAAAGAATCAAGTTTTAAAAAGCACAGCCATATCGCCTTCAAAATGTTATTCATCAGAAGAGGCCACTTCTGCAAATAACAGTGGGCCTTTAATTTCTCCAAGCTTTTTAGATTACTTTTTAACAGAATATCAGGCAAAAGCAAACATTTAAATTGCATTTTTGTGTTATGAGATTTAAAGGAATGTCTATGAAGAGCAGGCATAATACTTCAATCTGTTGATAAACTCTACAAGAATAGTATTTTATATTTTAAATGATATTTGAATCATTTTACAGCATTATCAGGAAAGGAGGTAACGAAAATATTCCCAAGCACTAAGTCTGCTTCATGACCTTGAGCATTAAGTTTTCCAGCAATCAATAGCTTTGGTATTAGCACACAAGCCAGGTTTCTAAACTATTATTTCACTGTGGGTACAAAAGCATGATAGGAAAGAGTCATTGGCCAGGTGTAGTGGCTCACACCTCTAAACTGCTGGGAGGCTCAGGCAGGAGGATTGCTTTTTTTTTTTTGAGATGGAGTCTCGCTGTTTCCCCCAGGCTGGAATGCAGTGGCCGGATCTCAGCTCACTGCAAGCTCCGCCTCCCGGGTTTACACCATTCTCCTGGCTCAGCCTCCCGAGTAGCTGGGAGTAGCTGGGACTACAGGCGCCCGCCACCTCGCCCGGCCAGTTTTTTGTATTTTTTAGTAGAGACGGGGTTTCACCGTATTAGCCAGGATGGTCTCGATCTCCTGACCTCATGATCCGCCCGTCTCGGCCTCCCAAAGTGCTGGGATTACAGGCTTGAGCCACCGCGCCCGGCCTGGAAAATTGCTTTAAGCCAAGAGTTTGAAACCAGCCTGGGCAACATAAGAAGACAGGCTGTTTTAAACACAGAAAAAAGAGTTGTTAATGAACCCAGGAATTAACTGATACTTTGTAAGCAACAGGCGTATAAGTCCCTGTGTAAATGAATGCTGATCAGCAGTGGGTTAACTTATACTGCAATATTAAATGCTCCTAAAACAATCACTCCTATATTAGAAGCCTTGCAGTAAGGTTTGAATTTAAAAAAAAAAAAAAAAAAAAGTCCTTCAGGTCTCTTGTAGTGAGAAAATGCAGTTTCTTATTTGTGGGAAGGAATAAATTGGATAAGTTGAAATAGTAACTTTTTCTTTTTTAAGGTTTTTCCTTTCTTAGCCTCAGGGGTACATGTGCAGGTTTGTTATGTAAGTAAACTTTCGTCATAGGGGTTTTTTTACAGATTATTTCGTCACCCAGGTACTAAGCCTTGTACCTAATAGTTGTTTTTTGTTGCTCTCCCTCCTCCCACTCTCCACCCTCAAGGAGGCCCCAGTGTCAGTTGTTCCCCTCTGTGTCCATGAGTTCTCATCATTTAGCTTCCACTTATAAGCAAGAGCATGCAGTATTTGGTTTTCTGTTCCTGCCTTACTTTGCTAAGGATAATGGCCTCCAGCTCCATCCATGGTCCTGCAAAGGATATGATCTTGTTCTTTCTGTGGCTCTGTAGTATTGCATGGTGTGTATGTACAGCAGTGTCTTTATCCAGTCTGTCATTGATGGGCTTTTGGGTTGACTAGTAGCTTTTTGAATGGTAACTTTCCACAGAAGTACCAGAGACTTCAAGTTATCTGATTTAAATGTAAAAAAGACATTTGTTAGTGGCAGATGAGTATAGGTCGTCAATTGCAAGACACCTAATTATATTCAGGCAGTTTGTGACTGGCCCTAAACCAGAAGAAAAAAATGTAATATAAATGCTCAACCATAGCTAAGACGTTGTTAAACTAAAATGATTCCTTCAGAGTGGCAATTTATCATAAATCTGGTCTAAATGAATAATTGCAAACTTAGTTAATAGTGATAGATTCTCATAAGTTGCAAGAACAGAAAACACTGGGGGACGCATTGCAAAGTAAAACAGAAACAGTAGCCTAACTGGGGCTTATGGAAGAAAAGAAATTGGAATCATTTTCAGAATACAGCATAGTTTGATTTCTGTTATTTTGTCACTCTATCCACAACAAGCCTCCTTTCTCACTGCCTCAGTTTCTCTGGGCTTGGCGGCTGTTCCACCATTATAGACAATCAGTTTCTCTCTATCTTCATTTTTTCTGCATCTGCCATTACTGACTTTCTGCTCTGTTTTCTCTTTGTTTTCTGGCCTTGTGCTTTCCTCTGGCTTAACTGACTTCTTTCCAAGTGTCTCTGTTCCTGCCTGCCCCTACCAATTTACCAATGTCTTACTTCCTTTATTCTTCAACTGTTTAGGAAGGCAGACCTGATTGGTTATGTTAATGATGGTAATTTCTGTTGTACAGTTTTTGTCTGGGGCCCCCACATGGATAGCCAGCTAGCGTGGAGAGTAGCAACCACTGGCACGGAATTCCCTGCCTATGGCCTTGTGAATTGATGATTCAAAGGTCCTAGCAGCCCAGTGTGTCCTTCACTTCTTTCTGTACTTGCTCATGCTGTTTCTCCCTTCTCTCTTAGTGAACAATTTATAACTTCCTGTGTGGTGTCCTTTGCACCTGCCTGTACCCATCACCCTCTCACATGCTACCTCCCAGTCCTCTCACATGCTACCTTCCACTCCCCTGTCTTTTCTTAAAGTCCCAAACCTGTGATGTTTGTTTCTCTGGAATGCCTTTCCCTGGAAAGTCCCAAACCTGTGATGTTTGTTTCTCTGAAATGCCTTTCCCTGGCTTCCCAATGGCTCTGAACTTGCTGAGCGACTTATAGCTTTGGAGTAGAAAGGATTAACTTGGATTCAATGGGTTGTCTTAGGGGTGCGTGCGTGTGTGTGTATGTGTGTGTGTGTGTGTGTGTGTGTATTTTAATCACTAAGTTTCATTTTACTAAGAAGAGGATCTAAAGGGGAACCAGAAGGGCCATGTTTTGTTTTTTGTTTTTTTGTTTTTTGTGTTTCTTTTTTGAGACGGAGTCTTTCTCTGTCACCATGCTGGAGTGCAGTGGCGTGATCCTGGCTCACTGCATCCTCTGACTCCCTGGTTCAAGTGATTCTCCTGCCTCAGCCTCCCACATAGCTGGGATTACAGGCATACGTCACCACGTCAAGCCAATTTTTGTATTTTTAGTAGAGCCGGGGTTTCACCAGGGGCCATCATTTTTTATGACATGTATTTTTCACTGTAGTCAGAGGAAAGAAAAATTGTTCCGCTTAGCTCATGATTTCCACCCAAAATGAGGATATGCAAAGACAGCACTAACTAGCCTTTCTTTAGGCTCCAAAGATACTCATCGGACTGTGACTCACCTGATCTTTGGTTGAAATATGAGTGACACAACAGATATACATTCAACTGAGGCTCCATGGCTCAGTACAAACAGCACTTCTAGTGCTGGCCCTGCCACTTAGTATCTTTAAAAGAGTCACAAAGATTTAGACAGTTGTAAAACCTTCAAGCTGTTGGGGTTGTTTTGAACAAGTTCTTAGTTACAGACCACAGAACATACTCCCCAGTTTATGAAGACAGTAGTTTATTATGGGGTCTATTTAGCTTTCAGAGTTTCTGAATGAGCTAAAGGATCAAGCCTAGACATTTTATGAGAAGTGGTACGGTCAGGATCAATGACCCACTGTACTGTGCCGGTAAAAAGTGCATTGCTACCACCTCTCCTTTGCTGCTCACAAAGATAATGACTAGACACCAAACGCTCCACTGCAGCTGTTGCAGAAAAACCAAACTCCAAGATGATACCTGTCTAAGCAGCCATGGTCTTCCATTACAAAATTCAATTCTGCTTCCACGTCTCTCATAGACATGTGTCTTTGGTGAAAGGCAAGCCCATACAGAACCTTAGTCTCAAGGGAATGGGAAAAATGCAGACTTTGGCCTTCCAGCTCTTGTCCACAGGAAAGAATCTGACAAAGTTGGAGTCCTATTGATTGAGCAGCTCTGTTATATCTGTCATAGAAGTTATTTTGTTTCTTTTGTTACTGAGTTTTGTTTCATTGTGGTCAGAAAATATCATCTATACCATTTTGACTATCTTAGAAATTCTCCTGTTATATTTATTTAAGTGTTCCCTGAGTGCTTGAGTAAAAGGTGCATTTCCTGTCCTCAGGATATAAAGTTGTATGCATGTTTATGTAAAATTTTATACTGTTAGATCAGAGGTGGGAAAACTATAGCCTATGGACCAAATCTGGCCCACTGCCCACTTTAGTAAATAAGGTTTAGTTTGATTACAGCCATGACCATTTGTTTCTATAGTGTCTGTGGCTGCTTTTACACTACAGTTGAGTTGAGTAGTGCAACAGAGACCATATGGTCTGCAAAGCCTAAAATATTTATTATTTGGTTGACCCTTATATCAGATCCTATGTAAATTGATTATATTAATCACATTTTTTATGTCGTATTTTATAATTATTTTATTTTATTTTGAGATAGAGTCTCACTGTCACCCAGGATGACTACGGTGGTGTAATCAGGCTCACTGTAGCCTTGACTGCCAGGCTCAAGCCATCCTCTTACCTCAGCCTCCTGAGTAGGAGTAGCTGAGACTACAGGCACATGCCACCATGAGCAGCTAGTTTTTGGTGTTTTGCAGAGATGGGTGACTCGCTCTGTTGCCCAGGCTGGTCTCAAACTCCTGGATAGAAATGATCCTCCCACCTCAGCCTCCCAAAGTGTTGGGATTATAGGCATGAGCCACCACGCCCAGACCCTATTTTATGATGATTTTAATCATATGAATTATACTCTGCAGATTATCTATATAATTTTCCCCTCAAATTTGTTCAATTTTTCTAGAACTAAGAAGCATATTAAACCTGATACTTCCTTATTTATGAAGTTTTTGTTTTATGTACTTTGATGCTTTTTTATTTGCCACATAAAGGTTTATGCCAGTTATATATCTTCATTATAGATTACACTCTTCATCATTCTACTGTAACCCACATTGTTCCATTTAATGCCTTATGTGTTGCATTCAACTTTGCCTGATATTAACATGATGACCTACTTTATTTGGGTTTGCATTTGCCCAGTATATCTGCACCAAAACCGTTTGGTTTTGTTTGTGTGTGTGTGTTTGTTTTTTAGTCCTAGTGACTTCAGTATGTCTCTTGAAGACAACAGATAGATAGATAGTTAGAAACTCTGACCATTTTTTTTTTTTTTTTGAATAGGTGAACTTATCCTTTATACATTAACTGATACAACTGATATACTTCTGGGATCCTATTATTCTTTTCTTTTCTTTTCTTTTTTTTTTGAGACAAAGTCTTACTGTGTTGCCTAGGCTGGTATATAGTAGCACAGTCTCGGCTCACTGCAACCTCCACCTCTGAGGCTTAAGCAGTTCTCAGCCTCAGCCTCCCAAGTAGCTGGGGTTGCAGGTATGCGCCATCACATCCAGCTGATTTTTTGTATTTTTAGAAGAGACAGGATTTCACCACGTTGGCTAGGCTGTTCTCAAACTCCTGACCTCAAGTGATCCACCTGCCTCAGCCTCCCAAAGTGCTGGGATTATAGGTGTGAGCCACCAAGCCTAGCCCTGTTAGTTTTCTTCTTACATGTCTTTGTGAAGGTTTTTATTCTTCTGTTTTTCTATATGGCCCCTTTTTGTTTTGCCCATCATCCCATTAGTTCTGTTGGGATTGTCTTTATAACTGAAAACAATCATATGTTTAAGTTTTTATTCTTTAATACTACACGCCGGGTGCAGTGGCTCATACCTGTAATCCCAGCACTTTTATGTTGTTGTTGTTGTTGTTGTTATTGTTGTTGTTTGGGATGGAGTCTTGCTCTGTTGCCCAGGCTGGAGTACAGTGACACAATCTTGGCTCACTGTAACCGCCACCTCTCAGGCTCAAGTGATTCTCCTGCCTCAGCCTCCCAAGTAGCTGGAACTCCAGGCATGTACCACCACGCCTGGCTAATTTTTGTATTTTTAGTAGAAGCGGGGTTTCACCATATTGGCCAGCTGGTCTCAAACTCCTGACTTCAAGTGATCCACCTGCCTCGGCCTCCCAAAGTGCTGGGATTACCGGCGTGAGTCGTCATGCCCGGCCTAATTCAGAGCTTTGAGAGGTCCAGAGAGACAGATCCCTTGAGCCCAGGAGTTCAAGACCAGCCTGGGCAACATGCTAAAAACTCGCCTCTACTAGCAATACCAAAAAAAACAAAACAAAACAAAACAAAAACAGCTCAGTGTGGTGGTGCATGCCTGAGTCCCAGCTACTGGGGATGCTGAGGTGGGAGGATCACTTGAGGCCAGGAGGTCAAGGCTGCAGTGAGCCATGATCACACCACTGTACTCTAGCCTGGGCAACAGAGTGAGACCCCATCGTCCCCCCAACCCCCCCACACAGAAAAATGTGTGTGTATACACACACACACACACACACACATATATATGTATATATATACACACACACTCGTGTGTGTGTGTGTATAAAACTACAGAAAAATATGTGCTGCCAATTCTCTTACACTGATTTCCTCCTATCTCTCTTGGCTCCCTTTTTGTTGATGTATTCTGGATTTTTTTCTAAGTTCATTATGATGATTGAGTTATTCTTTCTCTTTTTAACATTAGCTTTTCTTCAAAAATTTACGACAGTTATAGTCTATTTGGTTTCTATACTTACACATATTTTTGTGTTTATGTTTAACTAGAAGTGATGCTTATTTCTAGCTTTTCCATATCAAAACTTTCCTGCAAGTTCTTTATTGTGATGCATCAACTTAACTGGATTATATCTTCAATATTTTTTAGAAAGGATTCATGGTTGCTGTATTTCCTGAATTCCACATATGTGAGCCTGGCTTTCTTTTGTTTGTATGTGTGAATGGAAGCTTGGCTTTTTAGGGTCTCATTGTTTCATTCAAGCCTTGTGAACTTTGCATCATTACTTTTTGGCATCTAATGTTGCTAAGGAGAAATGTAAGGTCATCTTGGGGATTACATTTCCTTATGGTGCACAGATATTCTTTATCCTTGAAGTTCAACACTATAACCAGAATTTGTTTTATTACTGACTACTTTCTATTAATTTTTCCTAAAACATAACCCTTTTATGCTACTTAGTCTAGCTTTCCTTTTATAAAAAAAGAAAAATTTTCTTCTAATATGTATTTGAGCATTGTTTTTTTTTTTTCTGTTCTCCTCTTTAGAAAACTGTAGGCCAGGTACGGTGGCTCATGCTTATAATAACAGCACTTTAGGAAGCCGAAGTGGTGGATCTCTTGCACACAGGAGTTCAAGACCAGCCTGGGCAACATTGCAAAACTCCGTTTCTACAAAAAAACACAAAAAAGTTAGCTGGGTTTGGTGGTGTGTGCCTGTAGTTCCAGCTACTGCAGAGGCTGAGGTAGGAGAATCACCGGAGCCCAGGAGGTCAAGAGTGCAGTAAGCCCTGGTCATGCCACTGCACTCCAACCTGGGCTACAGAGCGAGGCCCTGTCTCAAAAAAAAAAAGAAAAGAAAAATTGTTACCACATGTTGACTCTATTGAATTCTGTATGGGACAGTAATAACTTTCATCTCTGTAACCCCCGCTATTCTCATCCTCCATTGCTCTCCCTTTCTCGTTCCATTTGTTTTCTTCAGATCCTAAGATATCACAGGGCATGTTTTTCCTCTAAAACTTTAAAAGTTTTTAAAACTTTAAAGGTTTTCAGGAGGAATCTTCAAATGTATTTTCTTTTTTTTTCCCCAAAATAGGGTCTCGCTCAGTTGCCCTGGTTGGAGTACAGTGGTGCAATCATGGCTTGACCTCCTGGGCTCAGGCAGTCCTCCCACCTCAGTTTCCTAAGTAGCTGGGACTACAGGCATGCACCACCGTGCTCAGCTAGTTTTTGTATTTTTTGTAGAGTCAAGGTTTCACCATGTTGCCCAGGCTGGTCTCAAACTCCTGGGCTCAAACAGTCCTCCTGCCTCAGCCTCCCAAAATGCGGGGATTATAGGTGTGAGCCATCACGCCAGGCTTCGAGTGTATATTCTGCATTTATCTTTTTCATGTTATAGCCCTTAATTATAAAAATTATTTTTGCATAGGTTGCATACTATCATTTTCCTTATCTTTGAGTGGGGACAGTTCTGCATAGACTGATATTTGCCCAGTGTAGTAAAAGTAAGTATTAATGCACCTGCCTTTTCCTTATGTTTTTACCTTGTAATCTGTATGGTTATTCAGTTACTTTCAGCAGAGATAGGAAGGGAGCAGCAGAGAGCAGTGATGTTGAGCAGCAAGTCAGCCAGCCCACTTTAGGTATGCTATCTCCAAGCATGCGGTCACTGTATCTGTTTCATCTTTCATCACTAGTGTATGTCTAGTCTGGTGTAAGGGAGAGGAGTGAACAGTCCCAGATTTCTCAGGCTCTCCTACCTTCAAATTGGAGGACAGTGTGAGGTTCTGTGACTCCCCGGCCATTTATTTAAAATGTCCAGTCTTACTTATTTGTGTTTAGTCATCTTTGCTGTACAGCAAGCTGGTTCCCTCTGCTCCTCATCTCTTGACCTCTCACCCTGGTTAGGAAACTACACAGGAGGAAATAAAAATGGCATGACCAATGGACATAACCATACATACTGTATGGCTGTGGATGTATGACTCCATGTATACCCAGTGAAAAAAGAAGCAAAACCGACTTACCCCATTAGAAAACCTCCTTTGGTGAAGGACAAGGCAGCCTTCTGTGGCGATGATAATATCCTGTATCTTGAGATTGTTACTGGATGGAAAGTCTTAACTATAAGTTGTCCAGGTTCTTGGTAAATTGAACAAAACACAAAGCAACAAAAGAACAAAGCAACGAAAGCACAGATTTCCTGAAGTGAAAGTACACTCCACAGAGTGGGAGCGAGCTGGAGCAAGTGACTCAAGGGCCCCAACTGTAATGTTCTTAGGGTTTTTATTAACTAAAAGAATTTGGTTATATCCCCAAGTACCCTTAAGAGGCCTCTGATAGGTTATATACTATGCAAATGAAGGATTGGACCATGACCAATCAGAGGCTGAAGTGGAGGCTTGTTCTGTGACCAGAGGCATTTCCCATTTGTGACATAGGGGAGAGGAGGTTATGTAGAGGGAGGGACCTCTGGCCCCTTGTTCCTTGGGCATAGAGAAGTGGGGTTTTCCTTTTGGTCCAATTCCAAGAAGTCAACCACAGATTGGCCTTAGGCTCCCTGTTCCACCCTATTCTGCTTCATTTCCTCCTGAGAGACATGATCCCCATGAATCTTTATGGAAGGCAGAGGGATTGACGGCCTTTCTTCTGTAACTGCTTCATGATTATTGGGGCACAGTCCCTATCTATTGGGGACCATGGAACTCTCACCCTGTTCTGTCTAGTGGAGACAGGATTACTTCTTGATGACTGGGGCTGGCGTTGTCACCTGGAACTGGCAGGAAGCCCTGCTACGTGATCATTTGAAGCTTAATGGTCTCTAGGCAAGAAGAAATCAATCTGGTTAAAAGATTTAACAAACATTGTCCAAAAACCAGTACAAGTATAATTATTAATAATGGGCCGGCCAGGGGAAGGAGCCATGAAGCCCAACTTGGTGCCCTTGACCAGGAGCCCCATGATTTGGATAGCTGTTCTTGTATTTCAGAGGCCTGGTCAGCTAATTGTCAGCCAACATCCCTTACTAATCCTGATTTGGTTGACATAAAATCAGCATTCTTCCTCTACGAAAAGACATAAGCCGCCTTTTTCAAGAGTTAGAATATCCAGTCCCCTTCTATTTTGTAAAGCATCTTTTGCCAGGGAGTCTTATCTGATTTTGTATGGTGGCAATGCTCTGGACAATGTTTCCCTGGCTGTCTGAAAAATCCTTTGACAGCGTTGGTAATAGGATAGGGAAGTTGCAAGCCCAGCAACTTCCGTTTCTACTCCTGCAGTTATTCCTAAACTCATACTAAAGGGGCATGAGTTGGATGGTTCATTTGTTCCTGGCAGTTGTAGTGACAAGTATAATGAGAGACTGGTTATTGGGAGCTATATTGATCTTGGGGCTAAATAAGTGTACAGATTCGAGTCCAATTGGCTGGTAAACATAAGTAGGAACTAGTCCCACAGGGGAAAAAGGCTTCTTGTTTTTCAAGACAAAAATTGTTCTCTATGGTGAACACATGGGTTAGCTTGTTGTTTTCACTTTCCCAAGTGGTTAAGGTCCTTGCTAAAGTGGCCCCAGTTAAAGACTGGAAGGAGCTTTGGGAAGTATCCTGAGTTGCCCCAGTGGTTTTGTTCTTCACTCAGTGTAGGTAGGTATGCTTAGTATCCACCAACAAGCACCTAGAGGTATTTTCGTAATGGGGAACTAAAAGGCAGCTAGATGTCTCAGGATTAGTACAGTCTTCCCAAGAGAATATGTGAACACAGCTAGTGGGCCTACCCTGATAGTACTTAGGCAGTACGTAGTACTTAGACTGTGAATCCTTTAAAGTACGCTTAACTAGGGGTGGTTTCCCTGAAAACTGTACAGGTTTCCTAAATGATGCAGTGTGGGTAACTGCATAGCTTACGTGATCATGTGAGGGGTTAATATCTAGGGTATAGCTGCACTGATGACTTTTCAAGGTACCCAGGGCCTGACCAAAATTTTGGCTTCTTTTAATACAAAGAGGCGTATGGAATCTTAGTTCTATGTGCATTGATATTGGGCCCCAAATGGTTTTTGAGGGGATGTGACTCCAGAAAGGTTGCCTTGATAGGACTGGAGAAGGTTTACTGTTCATCCTGTCATTATAACCTTTGTCAGTTTTGTAACTTTGAAGTCATGTAAGTCATCTAGGTTCATTAATTTGAAGGGAGTTCTTCCCTTATGGTTCGGGTGATAGGTCGTTTTTTCAGGGGCCCAAGATTGGGTTGGGATTGGGATGGCAGTGTGTTTGGATGACGATGGAGATAAACAGAGCCAACAGTCCTTTGCCAAAGGTGGACTGGTGGTATTTAACAGTCTTTGTGTTAAATTAAAGTTCTTAAAAAATACCCAGAATTCACTAATTGCCAGAGGGGTAGGGTGAAGCCCTGCTGAAAAATTAAGCTAATTCCCTGTATATACGGTCCGGTATACACAGGCCATGGCAAATCATTATGTGAGCCAAAAGTACTTATGTGTTATTTTGTCCCTTTGAATAGGAACTTCAGGTCTTCCACAGGTTCACACGGATAGTGATTGATGGGAGCTTCAGGTTCCAGGTTCAGGACTTCAGGTATGGCAGACTTGATCCTGGAAAGATGTATGCAACTATCTAATCCTATTACTTTGACTGCGGAAGGCATGGCCAACACCACTGAAAAAGGTCCCTTCCATTTGGGTTGTAGTTGTTGAGTGGGGTACCCCTCTCTCCATGTTTTAACAAGTACCTCATCTCCTGGCCTGACCTTGTGTTGCTGGTCAGTTCCTGATGTGGGAAGCCTTTGAATTCCAAACTTTTGTAATGCCTGCTGAAATTGTCCCAGGTTAACTAGGTACTGTATTAAACCAGCCATTTCTGGATCAGTAATTAGATCATTAGTTTAAAATGGCCTCCTGTATAGCATCTCATATGAGCTCATATTTATTTTTGCTCTTTAAAAGTTGTGGATTCTGAAGAGGGCTATGGGCAGTAAGCTGACCCACGTTTCTGATGTTTCCTGGCATAGCTTAGCTGACACCCATTTCAGAGTTTGATGAGCCCTTCTTTCCCAGAGGATTGAGGCCTCCATGCTCACTGTAAATAGTATTGGATTCTGAGAGCCTTAGCAACCCCTTGAGTTATTTGGGAGACAAAGATGGGCCGTTATCACTTTGGAGGCTTCGGGGTTACACAGACCAGGGGATTATTTCCTTTAAGAGAACCTTTATAACTTCATTAGCCTTCTCTGTTCTGGTAAAGTAAGCTTCAGCCCAGCCAGGAAAGGTACTATTAGTACTAATGATAGAGACAGGAGACAGCCAAATGCCACCCAGGTCATTGTGCACAGGGGGCTTGCCTAAACATGCCCACACTGAAAAATCCTGTCCCTTAATACATGCACAATAAGGGAAATAAATCAGTGTGGAGTGGCTCAGACTAAGGGCCCACATGCACACTGTAAGAATGGGGTGGAGCCACCAGGAATCCGCACTTTCTCGTTGGGGAGGAGCCTGGCCTCTTCACTTCCTGTGTGATGGCCTGGTATTCAGTTGGTGAGGGGGGAGCCTATTGGCAGGACCCCCTCTTTCTTTGTTGAGAACTTTCTTTTCACCTAATAAATTGGGTCTCCCCACCCTTCAATGTGTCCATGTGCCTAATTTTTCCAGATGCGAGGCTAGAACCTGGATTTTAGCTGAACTAAGGAACAGAAAATCCTGTATCACTAGCAAGAACTTGCATTCTCTGCAGGCTGGCATATGGGTAAAGTCCAGTTGCCTGGGTGAGTTTGCCTTCTCTGGCCTGGTTCCATTAGAGGAGGGATTATGTTTCCTGGGTTGTTGAATGCATACAGTGAGCAGGCCTGACAGATCTGCTTAATCACCAAAGCTAAGTTAGGCCCAAAAAAGAGCCTGTTTATCATGGCCAGAGTGGCATCTCCCCCCATATGGAAAGATTCATGCAGGGTGTTTAGGCCGGGCACCATGGCTCACGCCTGTAATCCTGACACTTTGGGAGGCCTAGGCGGGTGCATCACTTGAGGCCAGGAGTTCAAGATCAGCCTGGCCAAATGACGAAACCCCGTCTCTACTAGAAATTTTTAAAAAATTAGCTAGGCCTGTGGTGTGCGCCTGTAATCCCATCTACTCTGGAGGCTGAGGCAGGAGAATCGCTTGAACCCAGGAGGCAGGTTGCGGTGAGCCAAGATCATGCCACTGCACTCCAGCCTAGGTCACAAAGCGAGACCCTGTCTCAAAAAAAAAAAAAAAAATGGAGTCATGCAGGGTTTTTATAACTTTCCGTTGGGCTGTTTGAGGGAGATATACTTTTGATCCTGTATGCCACCAGGGTCCTTGTTTTGGTCCCCCTTGTTCCTTTATTAACTACTCTTCTGTGATGTGTATTCAGGTTCTACTGGGGAATCATAAAAATGGAAGCAGTGCTAAGATTTGTTGGGATTGCACCCCATGGGCTGCTGCTTTGGCTTTCATACTAGCCTTTTTGTTCCCATGTGCTATAAGGGTTAAGTCCTTTTGATACCCCTTACAGTGGATTATGGATATGACTTTTGACAAGTGTATTACTTCCAATAGTTGAAGAATTTCAGACCCATGCTTTATAGGGGAATGTTTACTAGTTAGTAGTCCTCTTTTCTTTCCAAATTGCAGCATGAGCATGAACCAAAAGAAATGCATATTTAACGTCTGTATAGATGTTAACCTTTTCCCCTTTTCCCAATATCAGGGCTTAGGTAAGAGCAATTATATCAGCTTTTTGTGCGATGTGCCCGGGGGGCAGCAGCTGGGCCTCAGTAATGGTATTGTAATTTACTACTGCATATCCAACCTGGCATTCCCCACCTGAAGCTACTGCCATCTGTGAATCAGTCATCCTCTGAATCTGGGAGGATTTTAAATCATGTTGGATGACATATGTGTGTGTGATGACCTGCTCGCAGGAATTATTAATTATTGGGCCTCTGGGCAGCAATGAAGCTAGATTTCAGGGTGTTATAGGTTTTAAGGGTAACCTCTGGATTGTCTAGGATCATAGCCTGGTATTTGATTAACCTTTCTCCCGTCATCCAGATACGTCCTTTTATTTCCAGGACTGACTTTACCTGATGTGGGCTTAACACTTCCAGTGGTTGACCCAGGGTGATTTGGATGGCTTCCTCCACTAAAATAGCAGTGGCTGCTATTGCCCATAGACAGCTTGGCCACCCCAAAGTCACTCCATTCAATTTCTTTGAAAAGTCGTTGGTTTGGATTCTGATCCCAGTTTCTGGGTTAGCACTCCCACAGCTATACCCCAAATATTGGACCTGTTGGAGGGTAAATTGAACCTTCTTTTTGGACACTTTGTGTTCCCTGTCTGCCAGTAAATTCAAGGTTCTTACAGTATTTTGGTCAGATGTCTCCCAGTTTGGACTACACATGAGAAGGTCATCTACATACTGGAGTACACTCCTGTTTCCCAATCGCATATCCTTCAGATCCCTTTCTAAGGCCCAGGCAAAAAAAATGGGAGCTATCCCAAAAGCCCTGAGGGAGTACTGTCCAGGTGTATTGTCATTTTTCTCTGCCATTAGGATCTTCCCATTCAAAATAAAAAGATATTGAGATTCCAGGGCCAGAAGAATGGAAAAGAAAGCATCTTTTATGTCTAGGACTGAGAACCATTCTGCATTCCCCGGCCCTTGAGTTAAAAGACTATATGGATCTGCCACTAACAGGTGGACAGGGATCATGGCTTCATTAATTGCCCTGAGATCCTGTGCCATACTATATTCTCCTGAAGGCTTTAAAACAGGTAAAATGGGGGTATTGTGTAGGGAGAATTTCAGGGTTTTAGAGTCCATGGACAAGCAACTCCTTAACTACATGTGCTAAGCCCTTTCTTACTTCCAGCTTAATTGGGTATTGTTTTTGATTGGGAAAATGACTGGAGTCTTTAAGCTGTATTTTGACTGGCACTGTCATTCTAGCTCTTCCAGGCCTCCCAGTATACCATGCTAGTGGTTGACCTGTTTGTTGACATGGCCTGGAATATTGCCTGCATCACTTACCATTAGCAGTCTTGATAGATGGTACCTAAATTGTAGCAGTGCCCCTATTTTAACCATAATATCCCTTCTCAAGGGGCCTGGGCAGCTTGGTACTATTAGAAACTCCTGTGGGAAAATGTGTTTTTCAAATTGGCAGGTTAAAGGAGGGGTAAAATGCCTGACTTTATTTTTCCCTTTATTTATTTATTTTCCCTTCCATTCCTATAATAGTCATAGTCCTAGTGGAGTGTTTTCCTGAATAAGCAGAGTAGCTTGCCCCTGTATTGAAAAGAAACCGAATTTGTTTGTCCATCACATCCACAGTTACCCGGGGTTCCTCAGTAGTAATGATGATGTTCCTGGACAGGGGCTGTGAGGAAGTCTCAGGCCCATTCAGTCTCCATCTAGCTCCTTCTTTTGCACTGCTAGAGTCTTGACTGACTGAGCCCCTTGGTGAGAGCCAGGGCAGTCAGTTCTCTATTGCCAGGGGTCATACTGGTGCCTTCACACTGTCGGCAGGGGCTTAATGCAGTCCTTTGCCCAATGTCCATTTTTCTTGCACTTGAAGCAAGAGCCTTGTTGGTATCATCCTTATGGCCCTTTGGGTTCCCTTGGATGCTCTTTGGGCACTTAGGACATTGCCAGTGATGGCTACCACAAGTTTGGCTTGCCATTTTTTCTCTGCGCTGTTCTTTTTTACCCTCCTCCTGGTCACGATTGATATATATCATAAAGGCAATATCAGGAAGCTGATTTTGGTTAGTTTGTGGTCCCATATGCAATTTTTGCAGTTTGCACCTGTTGTCCAGAGTAGACTGGCTGATAAAATGCTGTGCCATTAGCACCATACCCTTGGGAGAGGAAGGATCAAAATTTGTATATTTTCTGAAGGCCTCTTCTAACCTGCCATAAAACATAGCTGGGCTTTCCTCCTTCCCTTATGTGACTTCCCAGACCTTATAATTTATGGTCTTGGTTATCCCCTTTTTCATCCCTCCAAGGGGTGCCTCAAGAAACTTTGCTTGCCTATTTATTCCCACAGGGGTATTACAATCCCATTTAGGGTCAGTGGTGGGCACTGTGTCTGGGCCCAGGTGATTGCCCAGAGGGGTTCGGGCAAACAAATCCTCTGCCTTGCAGTGGACAGCTTCAAAACTCCTTTCCTTTTCCATAGGAGTGTAGCAACATGCTAAAATGAATTGGATACCTTTCCATGATAAACTGAAGGCCAGAGCCAAGGTTTGGAACCCATCTACCAATTTGCCAGGATCGTCAGAGTACCTTCCCAGTTTTTCTTTACATTGTTGAATATCAGTTATGGAAAATGAGACTTGCACTCAAACTGGCCCTTCTGCTCCTGCTACTTCCCTAAGAGGCAGTAGTGCCAGGGGAGCTCCTGAGCAGGGTATTCCACTTCGGTTATGTTGGGGGCTTCATACAATTTTTTATTTCTCTGGCTGGCCTTACACAGTTGGAGCATTTGGCAAGGGGCTATATAGAGGTGGCTGTGGTTCCCCCAGAGAGACAAGTGTCCCTTGTGAGAGAGGATCATCCACAATGTCTGGCTCAGTCTTGGGGCTCTCCATTTGAGGGCAAGTCTTGGGAAACTTACAGAAGGAAGTATTCTGATACAAAGCCATAAAAGCTTGAATGTATGGTGTTTCTGTTCATTTACACTGTCTTTTGCAAAATAAGTCTAATTGCAGAATAGTGTCATAGTTCATAAAAACCCATGACTGGCCATTATTCCAGACTGTCCAGCTGATATTGGGGCCATGCAATATTACAACGAAAAATCAAGCATTTCCTTTTTAGATTGTCAGAGTCAAATTGATTCCAATGGTTTAGGATGCAGCCAAGAGGGGAATCAGGTGGAATAGAGTGCTTCCCATAATGGTCTGGAAGAGAAAAGAGATCCTCAGGAGGGCTTGTTTGTTGATCCACAATTTCTGCCTGGGGCATCCTCGAGGGGAAGTCTTGGGTTTGCCATTGGATCCCCAGGGGGATCCCTTTAGGTCCAGTCTTAAAGTGTCAGACATCTCTGACCTTAGGTGGGCACCGGCACCACTTTCTATGTTTTCCCTTCGTAGGCAATGGCCTACCATGAGATTCCCTTTTGTTCCTGGATATACTCTCCAGCTTTTAGCATCCCACCAATTTAGTTAGACCATGTCTTCCTGCATTTCTCATAGGGTTATGATAGTAGCCAAAAATCTTAGTATCAATAACATTAAGGTTGGTGGAGTATTTCTTGTAGCCAAATAGGACGGAGGGTGGTGTATGAATCCCTTCGGCTGGTAATTTACTTTGGGGTCTGGACAGGAAAAATAATGTTTAAGAAGCAACAAGATGTGGGGTCTTCTCTAAGCTTGTTCCTTTTCGCACTTTCGCACTTCCCATGTATAAACAAACGGGGCATGCAGATATGTAACGAGGGGCTCAAATGCAGCAACAATTTTGTAGTCCCTTGTCCCCACAAAGCATCAGCAAGGCAAGGGTAGAAATTAGAAGATAAAGAATTAAATTATCTCAAAGACATTATTGCTGCACATACACAAACCTGACCATTGCATGGATTTGTCTTGTGCCTGGCAGAACCTAGATGTCCTGTTCCATGACTGAGTTATCCTGTCGTGGGAGACTTTAAGCAGCCGGTGTCCTAGTGACTTTTAACTGCCCGACCCATGCCTGAAAATGGCAGCCTTGATAAAAAGAAGGAGAAAAAGAAATCTAAACCCCTGCCAACTGGGCTTACTTCCTGGCTGGCTCACCAATATATATTACCAGATGGAAAGTATTGACTATAAGTTGTTCTTGGCATGTTGAACAAAGAATTGAACAAAATGCACAAACAAAGCAACAAAAGAATGAAGCAATGAAAGCACAGATTTTTTTCGTGTGTGTGAGATGGAGTCTCGCTCTGTCACCAGGCTGGAGTAGAGTGGCACGATCTTGGCTCACTGCAACCTCCGCCTCCTGGTTCAAGTGATTCTCCTGCCTCAGCCTCCCAAGTAGCTGGGACTACAGGCACATGCCACCACACCCAGCTAATTTTTGTATTTTTAGTAGAGACAGAGTTTCACCATGTTGGCCAGGATGGTCTCAATCTCCTGACCTCGTGATCTGCCCACCTCAGCCTCCCAAAGTGCTGGAGTTACAGGCATTAGCCACAGCACCTGGCTGAAAGCACAGATTTATTGAAGCGAAAGTACACTCCACAGAGTGGGAGCAAGCTCAAGCAAGTGGCTCAAGAGCCCCAGTTGCAATGTTCTTTAGGGTTTTTATGAACTAAAAGAATTTGGTAACACCCTCAAGTACCTTTTAAAAGCCTCTGATAGGTTACACACTATGCAAATGAAGGATTGACCCATGATCAGTCAGAGGCTGGAGTGGAAGCTTGGCCTGTGATCAATGAGAGGCATTTCCCATTTGTGACATAAGGGAGAGGGGGATTTGTAGAGGGAGGGACCTCTGGCCCCTTGTCACTTGGGCATGGAGAGGTGGGATTTTCCTTTCTGTCCAACTCCAAGAAGTCAGCTGCAGGTTGCCATTAGGCTCCCTGTCTCCAGACCCTATTCTCCTGCCTCAAGGTAATGCTAGTTACATGGGTGTGTCCACTTAATGCATTTTTGTATGTATATTAAACTTCAATAAGATTTGTTTTCGAAGCATGCTGAAAGGTTATTCTTCAAACCTTCTTCACCTGCAAGCTGGGTATACAATGAGTGGTCACCACCCCTGCTGAGTTCATGCACACCCTACTCTAACCATATCTAAGCATTGTTGAGAGGGCTTACAGCACACTCCTCTTGCGTAAGATGAGATGAGTGTCAGATCTCAGCACCCTCCTTCAGTTTTTTGGTCCCCATTTCATTGTATTTGATAAATGTTCTTCAGAGTCTATTCAGTGGAATTGTGGCTGCCCTGATTCCATTATAGATGTTTCCTTCTCAGTGTTTGTTTGGCCTTGTTTGTTATTTCTCAGGGGCAGAAGTGGAGGAATGCATTTTATGTCCCATCCATGTTTCCTGGAAGACTCATCTTTCCTTTTTAAGAAATGATGAATAAAATTGGGCATAATTTTGACCCTAAACCTAACTCTTAGCCATACTTTTTGGGATTGGCTCATTTTAAAAAACAAAAAGTCTGTATTCCTGCTAGTGAATTATTTAAATAAGTACCCAATTCACATAATTTCTGAAGGCTATAAGACGTGTTCAGGAGAAGCCTTTAAGAATTCTTCTTTGTCTTCTGCTGTCTCTTTGTAGCTGCAGCTTGCCTGGTGGAGCAGCACACAGAGTTATTTCTTTGTGTAAAACATGTAAATAATGCATGTTTAGTCTTATGCATTTTTTAATTGTTTTTGTTTTGTTCAAGCTCTGAGGTGTATTTGTGAAGGTTATAATTTTGTGAATCAAAAATGAAGTAGGGGTATAGCAGTTTCTGATGACCAGAAACAAAGAAGAAAAGTCAATGATGAAGAAATCTTAGCTCTGTCTTAGGAGCTCACAGCCTGTATGGCTCATAATGGATTTGTCTGTGATCTGTTGTATTGATAATTATTTTAACAGTATCTAATATCACTTATAATATTACTATCAATAGTAGTAAGAAATGATAAAGTATCGTATTACTTTCATGCTTACTTCCCAACAACTTTGTTTCTCTGATTGAGGAATAGTATCAAGTAGCTTAAAAAATAAAATAAGCTGGGCATGGTGGCTCATGCCTGTAATCACACCACTTTGGAAGGCTGAGGCAATAAGATCACTTGAGCCCAGGAGTCTGAGACTATCGTGGGCAAAATAGTGAGACTCTGTCTCTACAAAAAATAAATTAGCCAGGTGTGGGGATGTGTACTTGTAGGTCCCAGCTACTCTGAGGTGGAAGGATCACTTGAGCCTGGGAGGTCAAGGCTGCAGTGATTCTTGATCATGCCACTGCACTCCAGCCTGGATCACAGAGCGAGACTCTGTCTCAAAAAAATAATTAATTAGTTAATTAAAAAGACAATTGAGACTTTAAATTCCAGTTCAGATGGAGTAAGCAGCACATACCACTTTACCTTTCCCAATGATTACAACCAAAAACCCCTGAAAGAAAACATAAAACAATTAGGAGTCAAAAGTAAATAGCAGGCAGACTGGGGAGGGAAGTAAAGACTGAGGGATAATCCATACAGAGGTGAGGTCCTGGGTTTTTGTGTGTTTCTCCTTCCTCCTATATCTCCTGGCCTATAGACTAAACGGTCTAGTGCACAGTGGGTGTGGACAGAAAAAACTCTAAGAGAAACCTTCTGTTACAGGACTAGGAAGGGAGACTCCCTGTGAGATGGATATAGTTGGGGAAATCCTCCAGGATTTTTCCTCTCCCAGCCCTTCCCAAAGTCAGACCCCAGTCCTGCAACATCTCTCTTGCAGTGGCAGAGATAGTGGTGGCAACAGCAGCAGCAGGAGACACACGGGCACCAAAAACTCTGAGGGAGAAATTCTCTCTGACCATAAGGACTCATAAATGGGGCCCTGTTATTTCCGTTATTGTTGTTGCTCTCTGTTCTTTCAACACTTTACACTAGGCGTGGACTCAGTCACGAAAAGTGGACTATAATGCAAGGGGGATAAAACTTTGAATTTCTACTTTTCTAGCCACACAAGCAGAAAAAGAGGCTCTTGGCAGCAGGAGAGTGTGAGGGAAATCACAGAAAAGGGGAAGCTCAAAGAAAAGTTCCTAAAAAGCTGTGTATAAAGTCCTCGGCTCCACCCCCGGCTGCTCATGCATGGAGCTGACCCAAAGCAATACAGCAAAGGCTCTGAGAACTGGCTATAGTGTAGCCTACCACCAGAATGACCACCTGGGTGGTACACATGTGAGGTAGATCCAAGTCGCACTGCAAAACCTTTGCAAACTGAAGTGACACTAAAGCCACTGCTTACTAAGGGTATATCCAAACTTATGATCTGAACCAACCAGGTTGATTGGCAGCTAAAACAACAAAGTAAACATTCACCAAAGGACTTTAACAAGACTCAGAGACTTGTAACATATATAAAACATTTAAGAATAATCAAATTGCTCAACATATAAGGAACCAGGAACATCTCACCAACTTGCAAGAAAAAAGCCAGTCCCAAAATAATTCAGATGTTAAACCTATCAGACAGTGACTTCAAAGCAGCTATTGCAGCCAAGTTCCAGGTGTAGCTACTCACGGGTCTGAGGTGGACGGATCACTTGAGCCCGGGAGTCAAAGCTGCAGTGATCCTTGATCATGGCACTGCACTCCAGCCTGGGCAACAGAGTGAGACCCTGTCTCAACAAAATTAATTAATTAATTGATTAAATAAAAAAGGAGTTGAGACTTTAATTTCCAGTTCAGATGGAGTAAGCAGCACATATCACTTTATCTTTCCTAATGATTACAACCAAAAAGCCTTGAAAGAAAACACAACTAGGAGTCTGAAAAGTACATAATAGCAGTAAGAGAGCAGTAAGAAGTAAGAGAGAACACTCTTGAAATGAATGGAAAGAAAAATTATCTGCATAAGAATAGAAGCTACAAGAAAGTGCCATGGGGAGCGGGGAATGGGGAGTTGTTGTTTAATGGATATGGAGTATCAGTTTTGCAAGGCAAGAAGAGCTCCGGAGACTGCCTGCGCAACAATGTGAAAGTACTTAACACTACTGAACCGTATACCAAAAATGGTTAAGATGATAAATTTTATGTTACGTGTATTTTACCAGACTAAAACTAAAGTAAATTGGTATGTACTTACCTGGAAAGATGTTCATAATGTAGTTCTTAGTAAAACTAAATTATGTTTCAGAGTGAAGGAAGGGGAAGAAGGCAGGAAGGAAGGACAAAGTGGTTATGTACAAACTGACAACTACATAATTAAAATTAAACTCTTTGCTGGATGGGCTCATTTGCAGAATGGAAATGACAAAAGAGTCATTGATCTTAAAAGATCAAGACCAGCCGGGTGCAGTGGCTCACGCCTGTAATCCCAGCACTTTGGGAGGCTGAGACAGGCAGATCACGAGGTCAGGAGATTGAGACCATCCTGGCTAACACAGTGAAACCCCGTCTCAACTGAAAATACAAAAAAAAAAAAAAAAATTAGCTGGGCATAGTGGTGGGTGCCTATAGTTCCAGCTACTCAGGAGGCTGAGGCAGAAGAATGGCATCAACCCAGGAGGCGAAGCTTGCAGTGAGCCAAGATCATGTCACTGCACTCCAGCCTGGACGACACAGCGAGACTCCATCTCAGGAAAAAAAAAAAAAAAAAAGATCAAGATATATTATCCCATTTGAAAAACAGAGAGGAAAAATGATTGTAAAAAATAACACACTTGCATATCTGTGGGACAATATCAGAAAGATTAACATTTATGTCTTTGGTGTCCCAGAACAGGAGCAAGATACTGGTGCACATGAATATTAAAAAAAAAAAAAAAAAAGGATAGAAACTTTAAAATTTGGCAAAAGACTTGAATGTAAAGATTCAGGAAGCTCAGGAAACCCCCAAACAAGATGCACTAAAATAAACAAACAAACAAAAAAACCCTACATATTGATGCATTCAAATTTAATTGCTGAAAATTAAATATTTTTAATTGCTGAAAATTTTTTAAATGTGGGCAGGTGTGATGACTCATGCCTGTAATTCCAGTCCTTTGGGAGGCCAAGGCGGGCAAATTGCTTGAGCCTGGGTGTACAAGACCAGCCTATGGCAAAACCATCTCTAAAAAAAAAAAAAAATACAAAAATTCGCTGGGCATGGTGATGCACACCTGTAGTCCTAGCTACCTAGGAGGCTGAGGTGGGAGAATTGCTTGAGCCTAGGAGGTAGAGGTTGCAGTGAGCCGAGATTGTGCCACTGCACTCCAGCCTCGGTGACAGAGCAAGTCACTGCCTTAAAAAAAATTGAAAGAGAAAAATGACATATTACGTATATAAAGGCAAAATGACTAAAATGACTGGATTTCTCATCAGAAATCATGGAGGTCAGAAAGCAGCAGAACATCTTTTTGATGCTGAAAGTAAAGAAATGTCAACCCAGAATTCTATATTCGGTAAAAATATTCCTCTGGAATGCAGGCAAAACAATTTCTTCCCAGAAGAAGGGAAAATAATGCAGCTGCACTAAAAGAAATACTAAAGGAAATTCTTCAGGTGGAAAGGAAATAATACCAGAAAGAAACTCAAAACTTCAGGAATGAAAGAAGGGCAACGGAAACAGTAAATATATGGATAAATATACTTTTTACTCATCATAAGTTCTTTAAAATATGTATAATGGGTGCAAGCAAACATTGTAACATTGATAGTGGGATTTTTGGTGTATATAGATATAATGCACATGACAACTACGACATAAAGGGTGGAATGTAAAAGGACCTGTATTGTTGAAAGTTCCCCACATTTTATCTGAAATGATAAAATATTCTTAGTTACTTATAAAAATTAAGTACACATATGAGAATCCTTAGAGTAATAATTAAAAATATTATTAAAAGTATATAGTTATTTTTGGCCAGACATGGTGGCTCACACCTGTAATCCTAGCACTTTGGGAGGCCGAGGCAGGTGAATCATGAGGTCAAGAGATCGAGACCATCCTGGCCAACATGGTGAAACCCCATCTCTACTAAAAGTACAAAAATTAGCTGGACATGGTGGTGCGTGCCTGTAGTCCCAGCTACTGGGAAGGCTGAGGCAGGAGAATCACTTGAACCCTTGAGGCGGAGGTTGCGGTGAGCCGAGATCATGCCATTACACTCCAGCCTGGCGATAGAGTGAGACATCATCTCAAAAACAAAAACAAAACAAAAAAAATATATAGTTATTTTTAAAGCCAAGAGATAAAATAGAAAACCAAAAGATACTCAGATAATTCAAAAGAATCCAGGAAAGAGCCAGGCACAGTGGTTCATGTCTATAATCCCAACAGTTTGAGAGGCCAAGGCAGGCAGATTCCTTGAGCCCAGGAGTTAGAGAGCAGCCTGGGCAACATGGCAAGACCCCATCTCTCCAAAACAAAATATTAAAAAATCAGCCAGACATGGTGATTTATGCATATAGTCTCAGCCACCCAGGAGGCTGAGGCGGGAAGATTGCTTGAGCCTTGGAATCAGAGGTTGCAGTGAACAGAGATCATAACACTACACTCCAGCCTGAGCAACGGAACAATTTCCTCTCTCAGAAAAAAAAAAAAAAAAATTCAGAAAAGGAGAAACAGGAATGAATTAAAAAAGGGGACAAACAGAAAACAAATAATAGAATGATAGATCCAACTATATTAACAGTTACATTAAATGTAAATGTTCTAGAAACACCATTTAAAAGACAGAGTTTGTCATTTTGGTTAAGAATACAAGACCCAACTATATGCTATATATTAGATGTCTACTTTAAATGATGTAAGTATGTAAAAAGTAAAAGGATGGAGGAAAATACACCATGTGAAGATTGGCTGGGTGTAGTGACTCATGCCTGTAATCCCAGCACTTTGAGAGGCCAAGGTGGGCAAGATCACCTGAGGTTAGGAGTTGGAGACTAGCCTGGCCAACATGGTGAAACCCTATCTCTACTGGAAAAAAAAAAAAAAAAAAGACGGGCATGGTGGAGGGTGCCTCCATGGGAGGCTGAGGCAGGAAAATCCTTTGAACCCAGGAGGCAGAGGTTGCAGTGAGCCAAGATCCTGCAACTGCACTCCAGCCTGGGTGACAGAGTGAGACTCCATCTCAAAAAGGAAAAGAAAGGTACACCATGTAATGACTAATCAAAAGGAAGCTGGAATGGGTATATTAATCAGATAAAATAGACTTCAGAACAAGGAAAATTAACAAGTTTGTAGAGGTAAATTGCATACTAATCAAGTGGTCACTTCACTCAGAAAACATAATAATTATGTCTGCAGCTAACAACAGACTGTCAAAATACTGTACATAAAACAAAAACTAATAAAATTGAAAGGAGAAATAGATAAATCTGCAATTGTAGATGGGAATTTCAATTTTCCTCTCAGTAATCAATAAAACAAGTAGACAGAAAATCAGCAAGAATGTAGAAGGCTGGAAAACCATTAGCCAAAAAAGAAAATTCCAGGCTCAGATTTAAGGAATAAATAAGACCAATTCTGTACAATCTCTTCCAGCAAATAGAGGAGAAAGAAATAATTTCCAACTCATTTTAAGAGCCAGCATTACCCTAACATTATCAGAGAAAGATATTTCAAAGATAAGATCAATGTCTTGAACACAGACACAAAAATCCCCAACAAAATATTGACAAATTGAATGCAGCAATATATAAATAAAATTTTCTTTCAGGAATACAAGGTTTTTCCCACATTTGAAAATCAATGTAGTCTACCATATTAACAGATTAAAGTAGAGAAACATGATTATATGAATAGATGCAGAAAACCCATTTGATACAATTCATCAACCATTCTTTTTATTTATTTTTTAAAGACAAGGTCTCACTGTAGCTCAGTCTGGAGTGCAGTGGTGGCAATCACAGCTCACTGCAGCCTCAACTGCCTGGGCTCAAGCAAGCCTGCCTCAGCCTCCTAAGTAGCTAGGACTACAAATGCCCACCACCAAGTCTGGCTATTTTTTAGCTGTTTATAGAGACAGGGTCTCACTGTGTTGCCCAGGTTGATCTTGGACTCCTGGGCTCAAGCAGTCCTCCCACTTCGACCTCCCAAAGTTCTGGGATCACAGGCATTAGCCATCATGCCCAACCTCTACATTTGTTCTTGATAAAACAAAATTCAACAGAATGTGAGAGTATGAATATAAGAGAACTTCCTTAATTTAATAAATGGAACTATTAAAAAAAACTTGGCAGCTAACATCATTTTTTTTTTTTTTTTTTTGAGATGGAGTTTCACTCTTATTGCCCAGGCTGGAGTGCAATGGCGCAATCTCAGCTCACCACAACCTCCACCTCCCGGGTTCAAGTGATTCTCCTGCCTCAGCCTCCTGAGTAGCTGGGATTACAGACATGTGCCACCACGCCTGGTTAATTTTGTATTTTTAGTAGAGACAGGGTTTCTCCATGTTGGTCAGGCTAGTCTTGAACTCTTGACCTCAGGTGATCTGCCCGCTTTGGCCTCCCAAAGTGCTGGGATTACAGGCGTGAGCCACCATGCCTGGCCGCTAACATCATTCTTAATGGTGAAGGGCTAATTACTTTGCCTAAGGTTGGGAAAAAGGCAAAAATGTCTGTTCTTAGCATTTCTGTTTAACATCGTACTAAAAGTCCTGGCCAGTGTGATGAGGCAAGAAATAGAAGTAAGAGGCATACAGATTGGAGAAAATAAAGCAGAATTTTCTCTATTCACAAACAATGTCAGTGTTTATGTAGAAGATTTGAAGGAATCTGCAAAAAAACTGCTAGAACTAATTAGTTTAGCACAGGTACAATGCAGAATGCATGATTAACATATAAAAATCACGTTGCTATATGTTAGCAATGAGTAATTCAACATCATTTTATTATTTTAATGTCACAGTTTTTATTTAAACTGTACTTACAGTAACAAATACAAGCAGAGTTAAGGCCAAACACAGTTGGTCCTTGGCAAATATATAAAATATATAACTCAACTGATGGAGCTCTCAGCTCTGCTAGAGAGCAGTCTACAGCAGCAAGCAGTTAGCATATGGGGGACTTCAGTCATTGTGGCAGCTGGGGGTAATTGGGTAGTTAATTGACTGCTTAACTCAAGGAATTAGAGTATGTATCTGTTAATCTGGGTAGTTGGTTAAATGGGTTGCTTAACAGTTTCTAGTCTGTCTTGTTCTGCCCACTTCTTGGTCTCTCCAGCCCCTGGAATTGCATAGTGAGGTGCTCCCTCACTCTCTGGATCATATAGATCTCATGTTTAACTTCTTCAGAGTATACATTCTTCGTCCCTTATTCAGCTTTGTATTTTCAATTTAATATTACTTACACAGTTTTCTAACATTCTGAGAGTTAGTGAAGATTTGCAAGTATAGTACAAAGAACTACCCCTGCCCAGCTGTTTGAGAGTAATTTACTGACCTGAGCCTCTTCAGTGTTGAAGGCTTGAATGTGTGTTTCTCACAAACAGGGACATTCTACGTTAACTATAATTGAGTTCTCAGAAGAGGAAGCTAAACGGGATACATAACTACCATATAATCCTCATACCCCATTCAAGTGTTATTAAATGTCAACATCAACATTTTAAAAGAAGTACTATTTATAATAGTTGCCCCAAAATAAAACTTAAACTTTGGTTTAAGTCTAATAAGATATCTGTGGAATCTATATGCTAAAAACTAGAAACACTGATTTAAAAAATCAAAGAAGATCTGAATAAAAGAAGAAATACTGTTCACGGATTAGAAGACTCATCCCTGGTTATGATTTCAAATCTCCCTAGTATATCTATAGTATTAGTGAATTCTAAGTCAACTCCCAAGCAAGACCTTTTGTAGATATAGACAAGATTGTTGTAAAATTTAGATGAAAAGGCAAAGTAGTTTTGAAACAGAAAAAATTGGAAGACTCATCTTTACTTGATTTTAAGATTTACTTTAACGGTACAAAAATCAAGACATTGTGACACAAGACGGTGTGACACTCACAAGATGGTAACCACATATATCAGTGAAATAGAAGAGTCCAGAATTAAACCCTCACAAATACAGTCAATTTTTTTGTTGTTGTTGTTTGTTTGTTTAGACAGGATCTTCTCACTGTGTCACCTAGACTGGAGTGCACTGTTGTGATCATGGTTCACTGCAGCCTCGAACTCCTGGGCTCAAGCCATCTTCCTTGCCTCAGCCTCCTGAGTAGTTGGGACTACAGGCATGTGCCACTGCCCTGAGTTAATTTATTTTTATTTTATTTTAAGACAAGGTCTCACTCTGTGTCCCAGGCTGGAGTGCAGTGATGCAATCTTGGCTCACTGCAACCTCTGCCTCCTGGGCTCAAGCAACTGTCATGCCTCAGCCTCCTAAATAGCTGGGATTACAGGAGTGCACCACCATACCTGGCTGATTTTTTGTATTTTTAGTAGAGACGGGGTTTCACCATGTTGTGCAGGGTGGTCTCGAACTCCTGGCCTCAAGTGATTTGCCTGCCCCAGCCTCCCAGAGTGCTTGAATTACAGGTGTGTGCCACTGTGCCCAGCCCTAATTTGTTTTATTTCTTGTAGGGATGGGGATCTTGCTTTGTTGCCCAAGCTGGTCTTGAACTCTAGGCCTCAAACAATCCTCCTGCCTCAGCCTCCCAAAGTGCTAGGATTATAGGCATGAATCACCACGCCCAGCTTATGGTCAATTGATTTTTAACAAAGGAGAAAGGTAATTTTTAGGAGAAAGGATAGTCTTATTCAACAAAAGATGTTAGAACAGTCCAGCAACCACATGTAAAAACCTCAGCTATACCTCACTTCTTGTACAAAAATTCACTCAAAATGAACTGTAGACCTAAATGTACAATGTAAAACTATAAAATTACTAGGAGAAAATAATACCTTGGGTTAGGCAAAGAATTTTTAGATATGACACTAAATATAATCAAATTTTTAAATGGATAAGTGGGTCTTCATCAAAATAAACTAACAGACTTGTCATCTGCAAAATACACTGTTAAGGTAATGAAAAGATGACTTGGAAAAAAATACTTACAAATCACATATCTAACAAAGGGCTTATAGCCACAATATATAAAGAACTCTCAAAACTTAGCAGTAAGGAAAAACTGAATAAAGAATGGGCAACAGATGTGTACAGACACTTCATGAAGGAAGATACATGAATGACAAATCACATGAAAGGATGAAAAGATGTACACCATCGTTTTTTAGAGGAGTGCAAAAGAAAACCATGAGACACGTCTGCACGCTTGTTAGAATGACTCAACACACACAACTGACAGTACTGGAGTCCTGGAGATGATATGGAGCAGCTGGAACTCATAATCACTGGTGGGAGTACAAAATGGTACAGCCACTTTGGAAAAACCATTTGGTGGCTGCTATTAAACATACAGTTCCCATATGATTTAGCAGTCCCACTCCTAGCTATTTACCCTAGAGAAATTCATACAAAAACCTGTGCATGAATGTTTATAGAAGCTTTATTCATAATGATCCATAACTGGAAACAACCCAAATGCCTTTCAGTTTTTCAGAAACAAACTCTGGTACCTCCATACAATGGTATACTTTTCAGCAATGAAAAGGAACAAAGCTTTTTTTTTTTTTTTTTTTTTTTTTTGAGGTGGAGTCTCACTGTGTCTCCCAGGCTAGAGTGCGGTGGCACTATCTCACCTCACTGCAATCTCTACCTCTCGGGTTCAAGTGATTCTCTCACCTCTGGCTTTCTAGTAGCTGGAGTTACAGGCGCGTGCCACCACACCTGGCTAATTTTTGTATTTTTGTAGAGATGGGGTTTCATCATGTTGGCCAGGCTGGTCTCGAACTCCTGACCTCAGGTGATCCACCTGCCTCAGCCTCCCAAAGTGCTGGGATTACAGACATGAGCCACCACGCCCGGCCAAAAAGGAACAAACTATTGATACACATGATGACATGGGTAAATATTTACATGTATTGATTCCATTTATGTGACATTCTGGAAAAGGCAAAAGGGAGGAAGAACTGATTCGTGGTTAGCCCCGGGTTAGAGTTGGGGGGAGGATATAATGAGGGAACTTTTGTGGATTCTGTACCATGATTAGGATTACACAAATCTATGCATACATTGAAACACGTAGAACTATACAACTATACATTGAAAAAAATGAATCTGCCTGTATGTAAATTTAAAAGAAAACAAATTTTTTTTTTTTAAAAAAACAAGATGCTTTTTAACACGTTATCGTCTATGTCAGTTTAACAGTTAATAGACTTAGGCCAGGTGTCATGGCTCACTCCTGTAATCCCAGTGCTTTGGGAGGCTGAGGTGGGACGATCTCTTGAGGCTAGGAGGGAGTTTGAGACAAACCTGGGCAACATAATGAGACTCTTTCTCTACAGAAAATTTTCAGATTATCTGGACATGGTGGTGCCTGCCTGTAGTCCCAGCTACTTGGGAGGCTGAGGTGGGAGGATTCCTTGAACCCAGAAGTTCAAGGCTACAGTGTGCTATGATAGAGCCACTGCACTCCAGCCTGGGCAACCGAGTGAGACCTTGTCCCCCCCAAAAAAGAAAGAAAACAGTTAATAGAGTTAAAAAGTAAAGACATTCTCTCACGTGCTACAACATGGATGAACCTTAAAGACATTATGCTGAGTGAAACAAGGCAGTCACTAAAGACAAATGCTGTATGATTCCTTATCTGAGATACCTACAGTAGTCAAATTCATAGAGATAGAAAATAGGATGGTTGGGGGAGTGGGGAAAATGGGCAGTGAGTGTTTAATGGGCACAGAGCTTCTGTTTCAGATGATGAAAAGTTCTGAAAGTGGATAGTGCTGATAGTTGCACAACAGTGTGAACGTACTGAATGCCACGGACCTAACATTTAAAAATAGTTAAATGGTAAATTTGATATTTTGTATATTTATCACAATTTTAGAAAGTTAATAGATTACATAATATTGCGTATTCACAGGTCTTGATTTAGAAATGCAGGAAAAATATCTTTATGTACTCCTCATTCTAGCTCATTTTGAGTTCTTTAAACATCAGAAAAGTTAATCCATTAACTATTTCAAATAAGTCATGTATGATTTCTGTATAATATGTTGCCATGGAATTTTGTTAATCACAGAGTAAGTTAAAATATGCTATAAGAGCAAAAAGCTTCCTTTGGATGCTTCTCCAAAGCCCTAGGCAACAGGAAAAGCAATATTTCCTCCCTTAATTATTACAGGGAGATCACGGATCGTTACATAATTGCCCCGATTCTCATCCTGAGGTTACAAGAAAGAATGCTCTGGAAGAGGGCTGCTTTGCAAGGACATGATCAGGCTGTGTCCTGGGAGGACTAGAAGAGAGCTTTAGAAGGTATGGGGTTTGCCCACAGTTTAAACTAGCTTCTCAACGATAAAACTCTATGCTTTTTCCAACCAGGACGTATTTGAACTGTGCAGGTTAGGCTATTGTGATTGTGTGAGAGCTCTCCCTTGAGCCAGCCTAACACTAGAAGAAAAAGAGAATATGAGATGTTGAGAGGATAAAGTCCTTTCTGCATTCAGAAGGGCTTAAAGCCGAGGGAAGAAAAGAGAGATGGATCCCAGGAAATGGTATTTTTTAATGGCCTTTTTAAAAATCATTTTAATATTGTGATATTGTTTATTCTATCAAAAAATATTTAACAAAGAGGAAAATAACAAATGTTGTACATTGACTTTGTTCTTCAGGCAGCATGTCATCATGGGATAAATGGCAAGGTCTGCCTGCTGTGCTTTTAATGGCAACAGAAAAACTGGAGCAAGACTGCTGTCATAAAGCTTAATGCTAATTTTTGTATTTTTAGTGGAGACGGGGTTTTGCCTGTAATCCCAGCTACCTGGGAGGCTGAGGCAGGAGAATAGCTGGAACCCAGGAGGCGGAAGTTGCAGTGAGCCATGATCATGCCACTGCACTCCAGCCTGGGCAACAGAGCAAGACTCCATCTCAAAAAAAAAAAAAAAAAAAAAAAAAAGGCTTACTACTGAGTCACAAATGTGCATGACCATATTTAAGTGAATGATGGCTAAATACACATCCATCTTTTTGGTAGGTTGCATTATCATTTGAAATATTTGTTGCCCCTCCCTGAGTTCACTTTCCTGCAGAACGATGATAACTTCCCTGGCTGTTAAGGTCTAGCACTGTCAATTTGCTTGCTCTAGGCAATAAATTGTGAGGAAAAGTGACATATGTCACTTTGGAGCAGAAATGTTAAGAACCAGCACCTGGTTTGCTGTATCTTTTATTCCTCTACTGTAAGACCAGCTATAGCCAAAATAAGACCTGCTCTATGAGTCTGGGTCTATGTGTGGAGCAGATTTGCAGCTGACCCGTAATAGGTGTATGACTTGAGCAGGAAATAAACCTCTGTTTATTTGGGCTTGTTTGTTCCCGCAGCATTACTTTAGCTTATCCTGACGGTTGCATTTTCCATCCAAATAACAGCAGCATCATAAACATTTCTATAATTTATATAACAGTTTGCTTAGGCTTCTTATGTACCTATTTACCCTGTCCCAAAATCCAAATTTACTCAATTTTATCTTCTTGATAACAGAATCCCAACTTCATTCCAGCTGCAATATGCCCAACCCCAGCAATGTGTCCAGCTACAGTTCAATTATTCTAAGCCAACCACAGCAACTGAGTTCTCCCTTGAAAGTCATTGGCCTAGGGGTTAGCATATGAGTCAGTTCTGAACAGTGAGCTTTAAGGAGAATCTGCCTAAGAATTCACGGGGATTTTTCCTTTCTGATAAGAGCAGCATGCAAAGTTCAGAAAGCCTTTTTTGTCCTCTTCCCATCACTTTCAGCTTTAAAAGCCATAGTAGAAAAATGTGGTGCTCGAGCTCTGACCATGAAGATAAACACCAGTGTGTGCTGAGAGCAATGGGGTCGAGGATAGAAAGAGCTGGATCCTTGACATAACTGAACCATCAGCTCACCCACAGGACTGCCTACCTGGACTTCATAGTGAACTGTTAATGTCTTTATGGTTTAAGTCGTATGTCTGATTTTTCTGTTTCTTGCTGCCAAAATCATCCTAACTGACAAAACCTTCATGGACACAGCATTGTTCACATGGCCCATTTCACAAGGAGTTCATCTTTATGACTGCCTCAGATAGGCCTTGAATTTACCAGTTACTTAAAAAAACCACAATGAGAGTCAAAGGAATTTTGGGCCTTGTGCTTAATTTGACTGCTCTAAATTCACCTCAGACCTTGATGAAGTCCTCTTTGGTGTATGCATTGAACAAAACCCTCAGCTCTCTGTGGTCATTTGTTGCAGGTCCTTTGTCTCTATAAGGTCCTAGAACTACCTAGGCCTGTTTCTTCCCCCTGTCCTACCCTCTCCCCATCTCTACCACCAAACCCCAATGTACAATTTCAATAACAAAAGAAAGTTAAGCCAGAAGAGCTGCCAGTGTCCCTGTCTTGGGGTCTCCCTATTGTATCCTAATGCTGCAATAAGATGAGTGCAGAGGGATCTCATGGCTTCAACCCCAAAAAGTACTATGTGCATTGATCCTCAATCCTCGCTCCCAGGCACCAAGATGAGCAGCAAATGCCTCAGGGTAGATCATGGATTTGGGCAAATAGGAATGCATCTAAATGCTCAACAGAAGTTTGGTTTTTTCAGTTTCTTGGAATAGTCTCCATGTTGGCCTTCTGTTATCATCTATTATTTCCAGATGTTCCTTGTTTTGTTTTGTTTCTACTTTTCTACTTCCCAAACCATGTTTTGCTACTCAACCTTTTTCTTATGTCTGTGTTTGTGGACCCTAGAAAAGGTCTCAGAAATGTGATCTTCTTTTAATTCTTCTTGGTATCTTTTTTCTTTGTGTCCTCACGGAGTGTGGTTTCTGGACACCATGTAGGAGTGTTACTTTAATTTCAGGTTTTTGGAAACACATAACAAATATCTCAATTTTTCTGGCACTACTTTCTTTTCATCTTTGTTTTACATCGTATATTTCACTTTTGCCAAAAATGTTATTTTGATACTTGGTGTCCCGTCCCTTTTTATTGTCTCTGCTACCATATTTTTGTTAATAAGAGAGAAATACACAAAACTTGTACAGTTACTTAATCCTGGTGGCTGCTTTGAAAAATTCCACTCAGAACAGTTAAGCTCCTGTTAAGCTAATACAGTTTTTTCTAAATGGTCCAAATTGATCTTCATTAAATAACTTCCTGTTTTTAATTTGTACTATCCTATTTTAATTTGCTTAGTATAAATTAGGTAGTAATTGGCTGTGAGATATTTGCAGTCATTCTCTACTTTCTATTTCCTGTATTTTATAGTTAGACTGCCCCTAGGTCAAGTTTTGTTGTTACTCAGCACCTGTGAGTTCTTAGCATTCTTTCTTAGATTTATGCTTTGAATTAGAAAAGCTTTACCGAAAAAAAAAAGAAAAAAATCTGTTTTCTGCATGTTGTCCCATAAAATTTTCTTTGGATGCACGAATGCATGAAGCTTACAGAGTTTAATGGTTACTTCACCTTGTTGATTTATTGTGGTTTTTTTGCTGGAGCATTTTCATTCTTCCATTAGCTTACAAAAACCTTGAAACATCTGTGTGGTAACATGGAAGTGAAAAGCACATTTAACTGCTTTGCTGCTGCATATCATGTGGCAAATAAGTCATAGGCCTTCACGGTCCCAGGCAGCCAGTGTTGTACAAATGGCTTGTATTCTAACAGTCTGTATGCTAGCTGGTTATTTGAAGTGCATTTCCCCATGGAAACAAGGATAAGAGGGGCACTTACGTTTCTAGTTTAGTTCATAAAAGCCTGTTCCACCAGAATGTAACTAAAATTATGTGCATTGCAATTAATAAGAGCAGAATATTGTAATATCGGTAACCTAAGTAGCCAGAAAAGTCACACAATTCAATAAGAAAGAAGCTTTTAAAAACATATGCTGAATGGTGATTGTCAAGGAAAAACACATTTAGCTAGATAGGGATGTAGAGAAGAAATATTCTTACCATTCCAACAGGGATAACTGAAGGACATGACACTAGTTTTATTTATTATATACGTTTCTCTTTAAAATAAAAGTAAACAACTTGGCATAGTTTCAAAATATTCTTCAATATACATTTTTAAATGATCAGGTAAATTATGCTAAATGTAAATTTAATAAGAACTTTTTTTTTTTTAGACAGAGTTGTGCTCTCTCACCCAGTCTGGAGTGTAGTGACGTGATCATGGCTCACTGCAGCCACGATCTCCTGGGTACAAGCAATCCTCCCACCTCAGCCTCCCTAGTAGCTGGGACTTCAGGTGTGCACCACCATGCCCTGCGTTTTTTGTTTTTTTTTTGTTTTTTTTTTTTTTGAGACAGAGTCTCGCTCTGTTGCCCAGGCTGGAGTACTGTGGCTCTATCTCAGCTCACTGCAAGCTTTGCCTCACAGGTTCACTCCATTCTCCTGCCTCAGCCTCCCGAGTAGCTGGGACTATAGGCTCCCACCACCATGCCCGGCTAATTTTTTGTATTTATAGTAGAGATGGGGTTTCACCATGTTAGCCAGGATGGTCTTGATCTCCTGACGTCATGATCCGCCTGCCTTGGCCTCCCAAAGTGCTGGGATTACAGGCATGAGCCACTATGCCCGGCCGAATTTTTTTAATGCTTATTTTTTAGTATAGATGAAGTCTCCCTATGTTGCCCAGGCTGCTTTCAAGTTCCTGGGTTCAAACGATTTACCCACCTTGGCCTCCCCAAGTGCTGGAATTACAGGCATGAGCCACTGTGCCCGGCCAAGAAAGTTTTAAGAATTGAAAAACATCGTGATTTCCTTCTTGCTTGAGAAAGTTATATCAAAGACACTTTTTATTTCATTTAGTAGCCATGACTTCACCCTCCTTTGGTCCTTTGATTAAAGGAACAGATGAAGGTTCATTGTCTGCTAAGTGACAGGTACGGGGTGGGATATGGCAGCAACAAGAGAGACGAAAGAGTGGCGCATTGGTTTACTGAGAGAGTGAACGGTATCTGTGGAGAGATTTTCCAGTGCAAATGGGGGTAAGGATGAAAAAGGTGAAAGAGGAAGGGAATTCCTGAAGACATGGATGGGAGAAGATTTCCTGAGAAGGAATGAATTGAGCTGGGAATGCAAAAGGACAAGATGGAGAAGGTAACTAGAATATTGGACTCACTGGGGAGAAGAAAAGAAAGTAGGGAGGGAGACAACTTAGATCAGACAGTGATCGCCCAAGCTGAGGGGTGACCTTGTTCCACCCCAAAACAACTTCTTGTGACCTAAGGTGAGAAGAGTGAGAAGGGATGGGGGACCAATTTCAGCCCAATTAAAGGGAGGGAGCTGTTTTACAAGATGGACGTTGGAAGCTGTAGGAAGTAAAGCACAGGAAAAAGACTGATTTGGCAGAGATTTTGCTCAGATAAATTCCATGGTTTCCAAGAGTCAATCATAAGAGATCCTTTGAGAAATGTCCAGAAGTTGCAATTTTTATCTATTTCTTCACAACAAAATACTGTTTCACATTTATTATAATGTGATAACGTGTGATTATAAATTGACTAGTTTATTTGAGGGGACAGAGTTGGGAAGAGCTAAGTAACTGGGGCCCCTGGAAACACTGAATCAAGAAGTGTCACTCCCTGCAGGGAGGGCAGGAGCTGAGCTCATGAACTAATACCCTGCTCACCCCATTCCTAGCCTCCTTGAATTGCAGGTGCTTTTGGTGATATATCCTCATTTTCACTTTAAAGAGTTCTTAACATTTGTTTTAAACGTATTTAAAAGATTCACCCAGTTAGACCTGTACCCAGTCCCTGCACCCCTAGAAAGATAGCCCATCACCCGTAATTCCCTTAAAGGGCCAGAGAAGCTGGGAGATTAAGAGCCAAGCGTGGAGCCAGAACACCTAGGTTTGAATCCGGACTCGAATGACACAGTCATTTCCTAGCAGTGTTGTGTGACTTTGGGCAAGTTACTTAACTTCTCTGGGCCCCAACCTTCATATGTAAAGTTGTATAATAATAGTACTTAGATCCTAGGGTTACTTTGGATGTTGAATGTGTTAATAGATGTGAAACTCTTAGAAAAATGCACGGCTTCAACTAGTGTTAGCTTTAAAAAGCAAAGCAAAACAAAATAAAACTGAAAATTCCTTTGCCGGTTACTCATATTAACAAAAACAATTACATATGTTGCTGTATGTATATTCATTTACTTTCAGAAGCATTCTAGTAAATGCGTGCCATCATGTGAATGGTAAGAGGCTGGCTTAGCCCCTCTGGCTTAGCCGACCTCCAGCATCAACTGTCAGAAGAGCTCTAAGACTAATGGATCTAAACCTAGTTCACTTTAGGTCCTTGACCAGCTTTGTTGATTGCATTTTGCTGTAGCAGTGTTAGAAACCACATACATTAAATGCTCCTGATCTTCCTACTCAGAGATGGCCCTACTCAAAGATGCTGATAATATTTATCTGTGTGTGGATGTAGCTAAATTTCTTTTAAGTAAGTCCATGGAGGGAATAAAAATACCTCATAACTTTCCCTTTCATCTTTGGATGCCTTCGTTCCAGCAGAGTTTATGTGGAACAAAAACCTGTCTCTCTAGCCAGTTCTGGCCCCACACAAGCCAGTGATGTAACCAAAGTTCATCCTTGGGGCACTTCCCACCTAGGTTTTAACCTCTAGTCTGATCTTTGTCACTGTACCTACTCTATAACTACCCTCATCCTCACCTCTGTCTTAATGAAAATCTATTGAACATATTTTAAACAGGTAAATATTGAACATATTTAAACAGGTTTTAGAGGCCCAACGTATAGCTCCCATTCTATGAAAAGCCTGCTTGTCTCTTATTCTTCTCCCATGGAAGGCCTTCTCTACATCCTGTTTTTCTGCATTTGGATAAAATATGCTTAATTCCAAGGGATTTTGTGAGGGGTGGGCAGGAGGAGTTATCAATAATATAGTGGACATAAAATGAGATATTCTGAGGAAGAAGGAAAAGGTGTGGGGAAAAAACCCCAAGAGCAACAAAGTAATGGGGGAAACCACAGCAGAAAAGGCATTAGATAAGGCAAGAGAGGTGAAGTAGAGAAGAGAGTTAGCTCCTTTTGTGGTCAGCGTCATGAGAAGCAAGTTGAACAGGGCAGGGTTTAGGAAAGGGTCCTCTGGCAGATTTAGGAGGTCAGGTAGGGAGGGTTACTGAAAAGCCTTAGTCGTGAGCCACACTGAGGCAACAATATGGTCCATCCAGCTGGGGGCATGGCAGAGGTGTTAAGTCAGATTTGGCAAGTGGCCCACGTTGTTGGTCAGGCTCTGGACAGGTAAGCCAATTGGCCAGAGGTCAGCACCATGGATGTCCCAAAGGATGTGTGGACTCTGGAGAGAAGTGAAGGGAACCCTACATATTTGGTGACAGACTAAAGTTTAGTGTTTTTTGTTTTTTGTTTTTTTTTTTAGCTTAGCCTCTAAGGCTGTTTTGGTTCGACCTATATTCAAAAACAACATTTATTGAGCACCTGTTGTGTGCCAGGCACCCTTACTAGTGCTAGAGAATGACAAAAAAATGAGATGACACTCTCTGCCCTTAAGAAGCTTACTACTCCCTGGATAAACTAGAAATTTTTAAAAATGAAAATAATGATATGGCCCTCTTGAGGGAGGAGGGTGGGAAGAGGGAGAGGATCAGAAAAAAATAATTGTTGGGTACTATGCTTAGTACCCAGGTAACAAAATGGTCTATACATCAGACTCCTGTGACATAAGTTTGCCTGTATTAACAAACCTGCACATGTACCTCTGAGCCTAAATAAAAGTTAAAAAGTAAAAAAGAAAAGAAAAGAAAAGAAAAATAGCTAATATTTATTGAGCAATTACTGTAGACAAAGCACATAATTCTAACTGCTATACGTAAATTATTTTATTGAATTCTCTCAACAACCTTATGAAGAAGGTATTAGTATCCTTATAGATGGCGAAGCTGAGGCACATAGAATTTAAGAAACTTTCTTTGTTACATAGCTTGTTAGAAGTAAAGCCAGAATTTAAACCCACACACTCTGACTCTGTGTCCATGTTTTTAATTACCACACTATCTTGTCTGCAGTTCATAACAATAGTAAGTAATAGTAAATAATAGATATCATCTATCACCTGTACCATGCAGCGATGCATGCAAAGCACAGGGGAACACATGGGAGGTGCACTTAAATCAAAACTGGGGCTGGGAACAGGGGACAAATTCAGGGAAGTTATTTGCCAAAGGTGGTGCCTGGCCTGAGCCTTGAGAAAAGGTGCACGCGTCATGGAGAAGGTTTAGCAGAAAGCACAGCATGCTTAATCTGACAGTGCCAGGCCTGTTGGAGACCTGAGGTACCAATTAACTGCCCCCTCCATGCCTCAGATTCTGACTGGTGAATAAGGGACTCCAAGAGCTAAACAAGGACCAAAGTGTGAGATGTACCTGATTCCTTCCAAAACACAGAACTCCCCTGTGGAGGTTTGGAAAACAGTGATAGAATGAGAGATGTGTCATTTTGCCTTTGCATTCCTGTACCTCAGTCAAAGAAGAATTGAGATTTTTAGTACAGTTTTTGGATACAAGGTCAATATTCAATAAGCAGTACCCTTTAGACATGGAAATCCTCAACAAAATATTAGAAAAAGTAAATCCAGTAATATGTAAAAATGGTAATACATCGTAACTAACAGGAGTTTATTCTGGAAATAGAAGGTGGATTTAACATTTGAAAACTAAACAATGTACTTGGCCATATTAACAGACTGAAGAAGAAATACCATATGACCATCTCAGTAGACAATGCGAAAGCATTTGTCAAAATTTAACATTCGTTCATAATAAAAACTTTCAGCAAGCTAGGATTAGAAGGGAACTTCCTAAAATGGATAAAGAGCATCTTCTTAAAAATTTACAGCTAATAGTCTTTTTTTTTTTTTTTTTTTTTTTAGACAGGGTCTTGATTTGTTGCCCAGGCTGGGCAGTGCAGTGGTGTGATTGCAGCTCACTGCAACCTCCGCATCCTGGGCTGAAGCAATCCTCCCACCTCAGCCTCCTGAGTAGCTGGGACTGCAGATGCACCACCACACCTGGCTAATTTTTGTATTTCTTGTAGAGATGGAGTTTTGCTATGTTGCCCATGATGGTCTCCAACTCCTGGGCTAAAGCAATCTGCTATCTCAGCCTCCCAAAGTTCTGGGATTACAGGTGTGAGCCACCACACCTGGCCAATATTCTTAATTATAAAAAACTGAATCCTTTCCCCCTAAGATGAAGAGCAAGGCAAGGAAATCTTTTCTCACCACTTCTATATGATGTCATACTGGAAATCTTAACCAATGCAAGAAGGCAAGAAAAAGAAAAGGCATACAGATTGGAAAGGAAGAAATTAAATTGTTTCTGTTCACAGATGACATGGTTGTCTGTAAAAAACCCAAAGGAATCTACCAAAAAAAAAAAAAGCCCTAGAACTAATGCCAGTTTTGCAAGTTGTGGGATACGAGGTCAATATACAAAAATCAACTGTATAAAATTTTATACTTTTTTTTTTTTTGATGCAGGGTCTCACTCTCTTGGTCAGGCTGGAATGCAGTGGCAAAATCATAGCCCACTGTAGCCTCAAACTCCCAGGCTCAAGTGATCCTCCCATCTCAGCCTCCTGAGTAGCTAGGACTACAGGAATGCACCACCACATTTGGCTAATTTTTAAATATTTTGTAGACATGGAGTCTTATTATGTTGCCAGGGCTAGTCTTGAACTTTTGGCCTCAAGTGATCCTCCCAAAGTGTTGGGATTATAGGCTCAGCCACAGTTTTTGTATTAAAAAGTAGAAATCCGCTCAAGCCTGTAATCCCAGCACTTTGGGAGGCCGAGACGGGTGGATCACGAGGTCAGGAGATCAAGACCATCCTGGCGAACACGGTGAAACCCCGTCTCTACTAAAAAATACAAAAAACTAGCCGGGCGAGATGGCGGGCGCCTGTAGTCCCAGCTACTCGGGAGGCTGAGGCAGGAGAATGGCGGGAACCCGGGAGGCGGAGCTTGCAGTGAGCTGAGATCTGGCCACTGCACTCCAGCCTGGGCGACAGAGCGAGACTCCGTCTCAAAAAAAAAAAAAAAAAAAGTAGAAATCCGAATCAGAGGACAGCCCCATTTACCACTAAAAATAAAATACTTAGGTAAAAATCTAACCAAATAGATGTTGAATATTTTATACTGAAACTATTAAACATTGATGAAAGAAGTCAAGAGACCTGCATAAATGGAAAGATACTGTGCTCATGTATTGAAAGACTCAATCTTATTAAGATATCATTTCTTCCCCAAATTAGTCTATAGATTCAGTACAACCCTAACTAAAATCGTACCAGGTATTTTTGTAGAAATGAAAGGCTGATTCTAAAATTTACATGAAAAGGCAAAGGAACTAGAATAGCCAAAACAAATTTGAAGACAGAAGATCAAAACTGAAAAACTCTGATTTAAAGACTTTCTATAAAACTATAGTAGTCAAGACAGCATGTTACTGGCAAAAGAATAGACGTATAGATCAATGGAACAGAAAAGAAAGCCCAAAAACAGAAGCAACACAACTGTAGTCAATTCATTTTAGACTAAGGTGCAAAGGCAATTTAATAGGGAAAATATAGTATTTTCAACAATTAGTTTCTGTAAAAATTGGATATCCACTTGCCAAAAAAAAAAAAAAAAAAAAAGTACTTCCACACATACTTCATTCACACCTCATATAAGAACTGACCGAAAGTGGATCATAGGCCTAAATATAAAACATTATACAACTATTAGAAGAAAATGCATGAGAAAGTTCTCTTGGGTTGAGCCAAGAGCTTTTAGATATGACATCAAACCATGATCCATAGAAGAAAATTTAGGTAAAAACCAGAACAGACACTTCACTAAAGAAGTGACTGCATCATTTTGTATTTCTACCAACATTGTGTGAAGATTCCAATCCACAACCTTGCATACACTTATTTTCTGTTTTCTTTTTCATTATTATAATCATCATAATGGTGTGAAGTAGTATCTCATTGTAGTTTTGATTTGAATTTCCTAATAACAAATGATGCTGAGCATCTTTTCTTGTGCTTATTGGCCATGTGTATAATTTATTTTGAAAAATGTCTATTCAAATCCCCAGCTCACTTTTTAATTGGATGGTCTTTTTTTGTTCAGTTTAAGTGTTCTTTATACATTCTGGACACTAGGTCCTTATCTGATATATAATTTTGTGTGATAAAGAATTTGACTGGCGTTTGTCTCTAGCTCCTGGGAGGTAGCATTGAAACCCTTGGAATTTCCCAGGGGACAAGAATGTCTTTGTTATTTATGGTGGGCACCTCAGACCATACCTGACAGTTCGTGCTATGGAGGTGATTCATGGTAGACTCCTTAAACTAAAATAAATTCAATCTTTTTGATATGAACCATTGGACCAAATACATCTATTATTGACTTAATGGGGTTATATTTCTTTTTCAGTTACACATTCAAGTTTAGAGACATTATAAATTGCATTTAAATAACAATGGTTTGCAATTGGTAAATAAGTAGGTTTACCACAATTCCTCATAATAACCTTTTATATCTCAAAGGCAGTTTTTGTCACCTCTTAGCCTTCTTAATCCAGGCAAAATAACTCTGTGAGGCCTCTTTCCATCTCTTTAATAATTCTGATGTATGTATTTTTTCAAAAATTGTAAAGACCTCTTTCAAAATCTGTAATAATTCTGGTGTATGTCTTTTTTTCAGTGCTTAGAAGATTATATTCTTTTAAATTGTAAACATTGGCTCTAAATTCATGTTTTGTCACAATTCCTTAGTATAGTATGTTATGAGAGGTCAAAACTGCCTTTGAAAATATACAAGTAATACAGTCATCCCCCCTTATCTGCTGTTTCACTTTCCATGGTTTTAGTTACTGGTGATACAGTACAGTAAGCTATTTTGAGAGAGAAAGAGAGAGACTACATTGATATAACCTTTATTAGAGTATATTGTTATAATTGCTCTATTTTTAAATTATTGTTATTAGTTTCTTACTGTACCTAATTTATAAATTAAAATTTATCATAGTTATACATGAATAGGAAAAAACAGTATATATAGAATTTCGTACTCTCTGCAGTTTCAAGCAGCCACTAGGGGTCTTGAAATGCATCCCCTGTAGGTAAGACTACCACACATTGGTTTGGATTATAGATGCAGTCAGCCAGTAGCATAAATAGAAAGCACATATGCTTGACCTTTTATTTGCTGCTTTGACCCTCAACATTCAACAGGAACCTGCTGTCTATATAAGAAATAAAACCTGTCTTTATCTGGAGACCAGGACAGTTTCACTGAGTTTATAAAGACAGCATTTTCCACCTTGCACTAACATCTATAGTCATCCTCCATGCCCTGAAGTGTCCCATTTCTTTTGATTATCTGATCAACACAATGATATTATTTTGAACATTGAGTTTCCCGAGTACAAAAGGAGAAGCTGTCAGTTTAGTTGCACATAGCAGTTTAGACTGATGATTGCAATAGATTCATGTGAATTTGCCAATACTTTGACCTTAATCCCTCTTCCTCAAAAATCAATGAAACTAAAATAAAATGATATTGGCAAACTGACCTGTCATTCACAGTTACCGTTTCTGAACAATCACTGCAGAACTACGACAATGCAGAGGAATTTAAATTTTTATAAACCCTTCATAATTAACCCATTATTCCTAGATAGGAGATTACTCATGATTTTCATTCTATTATATTTATGGTACTATCTATTTTTGTATTTTTTTACAATGAATGTCTACTTTTTGGTGCTTTTTATTGTGGTAAAATGTACTGAACATCTACTTTTATAATCAGTACTTTTATAATCAGATATTTCCATTTTAGAATGGGGTCTATTGACTTTTTATGATGAAAAAATCTTTGCTGAGATTTGCATTAAGACAAGTTCATGTAAGGCACAATGGAGTAAACATCCACATACTCCTGATGATCTGATCTAGTTTTTGTTCTTTTAAAAATTGGGTGTGAGATAGTGTTTTCAGTCTTTGCTAAATGTCCTTGTGACCTCTTTCTCTCCCCATTTGTGTTATCCCAGATTAGTCACCCAGCCTCAATGGGTGTCAGTTTCCTACTCTGTAAAACAGAACAATCGTTACTTTGTTATGAGGTTTAAAGCACTCAATAGAGCACCTAACATAGTAGATGAAAAAAAAAGGAACTATTTTTTTTTTTCAGACTGAGAAAGACCAAATATTTTGTTCAGTTACTTATATGGCTTGATACAGAATTTCATTTGACATTTTGGATTCTGGTCACTACTTCTTCCTGTGTTTAATGTTTCCAAATGGTCAGAGCCTTCAGTTTTTCTCTACATCTTTCTCATGATGTTCATGACAACTGTGTTACAAAGCAAAGAAGTAAAGATGTGACTTTGATGATATTGGAGCTGTTTATTCAACAAAAATTTGCAGTGACATATCTAGGTTGTGCATTGGTCCAGTTTGCATAGAGGGAATATCAAGTTCCCAAATGGCAGCTTATCTGTTATAGGTTGTCCAGTGCCTGGGTTTTTTTCCACCCCTGACTGAGGCTTGACTATCACCAGACACAGGGTTGGATCAGGCTTAGGAAAGGTGCTTGAGCTACTCTGCTAGAAGGTGAATAAGGGGAGGAGACTATTGACTTTCTTGGACCAAGCTGATAGGCAGTACATGTGAGAGAAAGATGAATAACAACAGAGTAAGGGTCGACTCCCACCCCCCCACCCACCACCCCCGCTACACACACACACATTAATTGTATGTAAGGTGCTGGTGCTAGCTGCTTTGAGAATCATAAAAGGAAGTGAAATAGAATGTCCCACCCTTAAGGAACTTATTCAAGATAGGCATCAAGGATCAGGTATATGAGTTAAACGGAGTTCACAGTTAAATATGAACATTAAAGATTCCAGTAGGCAGCCTGCGAATAGAGCTGACTGGTATAGACCCTGCTGTGGTGACCCAGAGGAAAGAGAGAAAGCTGTGGGCTGATGGAATGAGCAAAGGCTTCATGGAAGACATGGGATTGGATGCGTGGCAGAATTCAAATGGAGGTGAGCAATGGCATGAAAGCAGGAATGGCCAGGTATGTTAGGTAAGGATGTGCAGAAGCGTCGTGGGAGGCTGAAGTGAGGCTGAGGCTGCAGAGATGGCAGGAACACGTGCCTTTGTATAAGTCAGGGACCTGTTTCCTCATCCTCCTGAGAAGATGGAGCACACATTCCCTACCCTCCTTACCGTTCTGACGTTCTGTAATCCTGAGAGCTGACCTGTGGATAACAACTTGCTTTCAAAAGTGGAGGTCTGTTGGCTTGTGTAACTGACAAGGACAAGAGCAGATCCAGGGAGGCTGTGTTACTGCTTGTCTGCCTCCTGTCCCTCCACCTGGAAAGGCAGTTATCATGGGGTGGCTGAGACTGTGGGCTCTTCTCAGGCTGCCAGGGTTCACATTTGGCTCCTCCTCCTTCTAGCTATGCTTCAGTTTTATCCTCTGATGATACAAAGAGGGACAATAATGGCACCTACCTCCAGGGTTCTTGTGTGAAAGTGCTTGGAAGAATGTCTGGTGCATAGGGAGGGCTTAATATATGCTAGCTATTAGTCTAATCTCTGCTTTGCTGACTCTCTCAAGCTCCAACTACATTCAGGCTTCTGCTACAGAGGAGAAAGTGGCAGCTGACCCCAAGTACCATCTTTACGACTCAGCCTTACAGCCAGGAGGCAGCCCCAGAATCCTGTTCTGGGACACAGGAAGGGGAGCCTGGCGTGGAACCAAATGGAGCGTTAGGTATACAAAGAGTGCTCCTCTGCACACACATCTGATCCTCACAACTGAGTCTATGGAGAAGCAAAGTATGTACTCTGCATTTTAAGGGTGAAGAAACCAAGGTATTAAAAACTTAAGAGATTCATGGGAAAATGACAAAACCAGGAATCCACCCAGGTCTGCCACTCCGCAGCCCTTTTCACTCTATTTCACTGTTACCATCAAATCTCAAAATGATTTGTTCCCATGAAATAAAGAGTGCCTTTGATGTCCCCTGAAGATGTTTTCATTATGAATGACAGGTGCTTCAGAGTCAATGAAACAAGTGTTTATTGAGCACCTACTGCATTCAAAGTGCCAAATCCTGTCAGGAAATCAAAGCACAGTCAAGGATGAGTGACATATGGCTCCTGCATGTGCAGGATTCGTAAATGCAGTGCAGAAGACAGCACACCCAGGCTTACTTGGATACAGTGTAGCTTGGATCTTCCGATCCAAGTTGCTTTTTAATGGGGTTTGGGGAGTAGAGAACTTGGATTAGATAGATCGTCAGTTCTTTATTTCGCTAAGAATATTTTTTTAAACACTACTGTCTAAAATCACTGTCATTTCATAGAAAAAGAATATTTTAACTCCTAAAATAGGAAAGGCCAAACTTTCAGCATAAAGCGGGGCCCTCTGAATTTTAATAATGAAATTTTATTACAAAATTACATTGTCCTTCCTTTTGTCATTTCACAGAGGACCCGTGAAGCTTTTTATAAACCAATGTTTTGAGAACCAGTGTCTAAATGGCTTCCTAAATGTCATTCCTGCAAGGTGACATATGGCCACATTTTGATATTTTTGAAATTAAAGCTTACTAAAAACACAGGGAAGTATTAATGCATTATTCCCTTATCCAAGCATGGCCCCATCAGTTGCTCTAATAGGTATATTCCAAAGGTCCAGGCCTCAGTGGTCAATGGCTCTTTAGGATGGTCTTAGAATGGTGCCACAGATGGAGTTTGGTATAACCCAGGAGAAGTCTAGCTGTTTCCCTTGGGGTCAGGTCAAAGGTGACCAGAGAAGTGCCTTTGATAAAAATCTTTTTTTTTTTGAGATGGAGTCTCACTCTGTTGCCCAGGCTGGAGTGCAGTGGTGAGATCTCGGCTCACTGCAACCTGCACCTCTCTGGTTCAAGCAATTCTCCTGCCTCAGCCCCCCTGAGTAGCTGGGATAACAGGTGCGTGCCACCAGACTGGCTAATTTTTGTATTCTTAGTAAAGATGGGGTTTTGCTGTGTTGACCAGGCTGGTCTGAAACTACTGACCTTAGGTGATCCACCCGCCTCAGCCTCCCAAAGTGCTGGGATTACAGACGTCAGCCACCATGCCCGGCCAAAAAAACTTTTAAAAATAGTTTTTGTTTTTTATTTTTTCAGAGCCAGGCACAATGACTCACACCATAATTCCAGCACTTTGGGAGCCTGAGGCAGGTGGACTGCTTGAGCCCAGGAGTTTGAGACAAACCTGGGCCACATGGTGGAACCCCATCTCTGCAAAAAAGTACAAAAGTTAGCCAGGTGTGGTGGAGGGCGCTTGAGCCCTGGAGGTTGAGGCTGCAGTGAGTCATGATGGCACTACTACACTCTAGCCTAGGTGACAGAGCAAGACCCTAAACAAAAAACAACAACAACAAAATTCTTTTCTTGACCATCATAACAATTTAGAATGAAAAATGCTCAAGGGATAGTGTTACTATGTCATAAGCAAAATTATTAATATAGTCTATTCAATGACTGGAAATCCAAAACTTCCCAATGTCTCAACTGTGTCAGTCCTAATGACGAAAACTTCCCCTTTCTAAACACACGGAAGGCCCCTGCTGTGCAACCCTGCACAAGTATAGTTTTTTCTGAATCTTGATTACAAAGCGATTTCAATAATAATGTTTATTCTTTAAAAAAAGAGCATATCCTCACCAGTAAGACAAGTGAATATGTTTTAAAAGTTCCTGTGATCTTTCAGTTTATTCCTGTAATGACTTGAATAACTACAGTAATGACACGGGAAATAAAAGCAGAAGATGGAGAGTTAAAATTCAACTCTTTAACCCCCAAATATGATATCATCAGAGTCAAGAGTGGAGCCCTGGGGCATGTCTTGGGTGGAGAGGTGGGGCATGTCTTAGTCCATTCCTCCTCTGCTATCACAAAATACCTGAGACTGGGTAATTTATAAACAATAGAAATTTATTTCTCACAGTTCTGGAGGCATGTAAGTCCAATATCAAGGTGCTGGCAAATTTGGTGTCTGGTGAGGGCTACTCTCTGCTTTCAAGATGGTGCCTTGTTGCATCCTCTGGAAGGGAGGAATAATGTGTCCTCACCTGGGGCGAAGGGATGGAGGGACAAAAAAGGACCTAGTATGAATTCCATTCATGAGGGCGGAGCCCCCATGACCTAATCCTCAGCCCAAGGCCCTACCTTCTAATACCATCACCTTGGGGTTTAAGTTCTAACATATGAATTTTAAAGGGATATTTACATTCAAACCAAACAGGTGATTTCCCATTTTTCCTCGGATGCTATTAAAAAATAAGGTTTAAAGTATCCCCAGGATATTTTGTTTTTCATAAAGGCAATCTATAATCCAGCTTCCTTGTTCTCTTCCATAATTAAAGTGCTTGCCAATTTGTATTTGAGATTAAAATAACATAAACATAGATGTAGTGTGTGAGTGAAAACCTGCTAGGTTTACCCACGGGAGCTTATTTCATCGTAAATAACGATCACAGTGGTAGATATCAGCATCTACAACATGAGAGTCACATAAATAAACTCATTGATAGTTAACTTCACACAACTCATGCAAACAAAAGCAAATAAAAGTGAATGAAAATATATATGCAGTATGATATTAACACTCTCAGGCTTGACTCCTCTGAAGTTATTTCTCATAGCAGCCTGAGGCATACTGATTTCTGAGGCTTCCTTTCTAATTTCTGTGGTCCTCATTGCCTTCTTAATAAAACATCACAGAATTTCTAGACTAGGTCAAGACCTAGAGATTGGTGCTACATAGAGACCACATTCTATAAAATGAATGTGTATTTTTATTCTGGCACTAAAGGACAGCAGAACTGTAATTTGAATGAAATACGATTATTGAATTCTACAAGAGAAAATGAAACATACTCCAGGTGCCAACTGCCAGGCAATGTTTCTGGCTCCAAAGGACAGCCTAAGGCAATGCCAGATGGTCCTTTTCAGGAAATTGAGCTTGTCCCCAGTATAGGAAATCTGAATGACTCTATCCCACAGGAAATGCTTTATTGTACATTACCATTAACTTGTTGAGAAATAAAAGAATGAGGGTGGCAATAGCTGAACATTGATCAAAGAAATGAGCTTGTTAATAAATGACTGAGACAGGCCAGGATCTCAGGATCTCAGGATGTCAGAATTGAGACAGGCCAGGGATTACGGCTCATGCCTGTAATCCCAGCACTTTGGGAGGCCAAGGAGGTGGATCACAAGGTCAGGAGTTCGAGACCAGCCTGGCCAACATGGTGAAACCCTATCTCTACTAAAGATATAAAAAAATTAGCCTGGCGTGGTGGTGCCTGGGCCACAGGGTGAGAGTCTGTCTCAAAAAAAAAAAAAAAGAAAAAAGAAAAAAGAAATTGAGATTGAGATTCTTGCTGAATTTCTTGGCATTTTGGCTAAGATCAGGGATTGTAAGTAGAATAATGATAGCTCACTAATGAAAAAATACTATGTATCCAGCAATGTATGAAAAATCTATATGCATTAATCCTTTCAACAACGTCAAAAGGTTGGTGTCATTAATACTGTCATCATCATCATTGTCATCATCATCATCATCCCTACTTACAGACATGGAAATCAATAGATACATTTCATTGGATTTTGAGGGGCCAGCTCATAGAGTTGCCTAAGGTTTTTTGATGAATGGCAGAGACAGGATTTGAATCCTGTCTGTTTGATTTTAGTGTCTGAGATTGATATTAAGCATGTTAATACCATGTCTACCCCTAGCATTTATATAAAACAATACTGCTTCAGATATGCTATCTTTTGAGTGTTAGGCAGCTCCACTGTGGCTTGACTTTGCTCAGATAACATTTGCTGGGGAGCTTCTGTTTTGCTTTTTGCTTCCCAAGCCCTTACTGAAGTGTCTTACACAGGCTTGTCTTCCAAAGGTGCATCTCTACATCAATTCTGCCCCCACATCACCGTCAAAGTTCTATGCATCACTTTCCTGAATAACGTATCAGGAATGCTATCTTTGGGGCCTCCATTCAAATGAACAAAGATGAGGTTAGCAGTTTTAATTATCTAGTTGGCTGTGAGGCAGTTAATTTGGGGCCTAATTTACTATATGACTAACTTTGTAAAATTGGTATTTATCTTTATTCTCGTAAAACCTTTTTTTCCCCCACCAGATGGGGTCTCACTGTGTTGCCCAGGCTGGAGTGCAGTGACTATTCATAGGCATGATCTTTGCATGCTATAGACCTGAACTCCTGGGCTCAAGAGATCCTCCCACCTCAGGCTCCTAAGGATGGGACTACAGGTGCACAGCACAGTGTTCGGCTAAGACCTATTTTAATAAGCCTGGAGACCCTAGAGATGAGCTCAAATATCCATAGAGTGTTGAGTTGAGAGAGAGTGCTATGGTCAGGGCCAGGGGAGGTTCTGCTCAGATCCTCTATCCTCAGAACATTCCTTTGCCTAGTTATTGGCACATTCCCTTGGATACTGAGAATGCACTTCATTCCCACCACACTGGCTATAACACTTAAGCTCAGGCTTGGAAACTGACGCATCTAGAAGACAGTCATATTCAGGCTTTGGGAGAAGTAAAATACAGCCACACTGTAGCTAACTTTCTGTGAACTGTTACTGCAATGACTAGGCACTATCATGGATCATACAGCTGACCGTGAGTTTCCTAAAATCTTTACAACCTCTTTATCACAAATAGTACCCCAACCCAAAACGGGAAAATGACGTGCAATTCAATATCATTATAAAAGAACTTTTTACAAAGGCCAAAAAGTCATAAATTGCTACTTGAATAAAAAGACATATCTTAAAGATTTTATGTCTCCTGTCCTCTGGCCCTCCATCTGCCAGCTAACCTGACATTCCAGAACTCACTCTAGTTTGGAATCTTCAATTCAAATGACATATATTCTATTCTCTGCTAACAATAGAATTATGTCCATCAATCATTTTTTAAAAAATGGCTTAAATGGTGGCATTTCTCCTCTGCTAAAAAAAAAAAAAAAAAAAAAAAAAAAAAACCTTTTAATTTTTATGCTGCTATAGATGGGCCATGGCTAAGCTTAGTGAAAATTAAAAACCTAAAGTAGGCCAGGTGCGGTGGCTGACGCCTATAATCCCAGCACTTTGGGAGGTCAAGACAGGTGGATCACCTGAGGTCAGAAGTTGGAGACAAGCCTGGCCAACATGGCAAAATTCTGTCTCTAGTAAAAAATATAAAAATTAGCCGGGCATGGTGGCGGATGCTTGTAATCCCAGCTACTCAGGAGGCTGGGGCAGGAGTATCACTTGAACCCAGGAGGCGGCAGTTGCAGTGAGCCAAGATCGCGCTACTGCACTCCAGCCTGGGCAACAAGAGCAAAACTCCGTCTCGAAAACAAACAAACACACCTAAAGTAAGCCAAACCCTGCAAATTATAATATTGTTTGAGCAGCTGGGTTCCCACATAAATTCAGAGAAGTGATAGGCAGGGTCAGATTTATAATATTGCTTAATATAGGGCCTGGAAATGTAAGAACATGGACTCATTCAAGCCATATTTCCTCTCCCATCAACCTTCCTCTAGCAAAGTTCCTTTTCTCCCATGTCCAAAGTCAGGCTCCTTATCTTCGTTAGGGTCTGAGACCTACAGTTCCTGGTAAATTTTAAAAAGCACTCTAGAGTTAAAAAGAAGAACAAAAATATTAACTATTGCTAACATGCATGGTGTGCTTAGTATGCTGGGCTAAGCATATGTAAGTGATCATTAACTATCCTTTCAGAAAAGTGCAATATTCTTGAACAGTTGAGTAACTCCCTTAAATCACAACTTGCAAGTGGCAGAAGTGGGATTTGAACTCCAAGCTTGGAACAAACATGAGCCTCCTGCCTGAATCCATGTGTCTAAGAGATACAAGACTGTCTCCCTGGACCAGGCCCTGTGCAACACCCTGCAGGGAAAATAGATCGGTAGGCTATGATCACTCTTCCAAAAGTCCACAGTCTGGCTGGTGAGATAAAACATAAATACACAAAAGTTAATCAAAAAAAGTTAAGTAGTATTTCAAGAACTGTGACTTGGAATACAAAGGGGGTTGTCAAGTACAGCTGACCTCTCCTAACTGCAGTAGGAGTTGGAGGTGGGGAATTTTCTCAGCTTCAGGGGCTTGTCAGGTGAGAGCAGAGACTACACCAGGGGTCAGGACAGGCAAGTGCTAGCCAGGCTGGAACACAGGGGTTGAGGCTGGACTGTAAACTCTTGCATAGCAGTTTAAAGTTTACTGTCCTTCACACGAGGCGCAGTGGCTTATGCCTGTGATCCCAGCACTTTGGGAAGCCAAGGTGGGCGGATCACCTGAAGTCAGGAGTTCGAGACCAGCCTGACCAACATGGCGATACCCCCGTCTCTACTAAAAGTACAAAAATTAGCCGGGTGTGGTGGCAAGTGCCTGTAATTGCAGCTACTCAGGAGGCTGAGGCAGGAGAAGCTTGAACCCAGGAGGCGGAGGTTGTGGTGAGCCGAGATCACGCCACTGCACTCCTGGGCAACAAGAGCAAGAGTCCATCTCAAAAAAGAAATAATAATAAAATAAGTTTATTGTCCTTCAGCATCCTTCAGGATGACTGAAGGTTTTGACCAGGGGATGGATATGAACAAAATGATCCATTTGCTCAGTCACTTAACAGAGAGGATGACAACATGGCAGTTGGTTATATTTATCATTTATGTAGCTTCCCAGAACATATTTTTCAGTACACTCTTTAATTAAAATATAACACGCCTACAGAAAAGTACACACATCATAAGCACATAGCTCATTGAATTTATATACAGTGAAAACAACTGTGAACCAGGACCCAGATCACTATCTAGAAAACTGTGAACACCCTAGAAGACTCTCTAGTACAGCCTTGTAGATAGTAATTCCACAAGGCTAACTGCTATTTTGAATTCTGTCACCATATATTAGTTTTGCCTACTCTTTGATCTTTTTTAAATGAAAGCATATACTGCAGATACTTTGGTGCTGGGCTTTTTTTCTCAGCTTAATGTTTGTGAGATCCATCCATCCTGTTTCCTGTAGTTGGACTTCATTCATTTCATTGCTGAATGTTATTCCATTGTGTTAAAATATGCCAGAATTGATTGATATATCTGTTCTAATGTTGATGGGCATTTGCGTAGTTTCCAATTTGCAGATAGCATGAATAATGCTGGTATGAACACTCCTGTGCCCAGTAGGTTTTGTAAATCCTTCCACATTGAGTCCCAGGTTATGAGTACTTCCTTCCTAAAGTAAAAACCAGAACTCAGTAACCTGCTTCCTCAGCAACATTGGCATCTGTCCTAGACTCTGCTTTTAAACATACCTGCTCATGACTTCAATTTGTGGGGAAAACCATGAGGAAGCAGCTGGAAAGAGTGGCGGAGAGTGGCCAAGACACACTGAGCTTCCAGGAGCAGAGAACCGCAGTGGTGTCCCATGGATACCAGTGCCAGAAGCAAGAGCACCTCTAGGAGGTAGTCCTGGGAAGTTGCAGAGTATTGTCAAAGACAGGCATGTAAACAGGTAATTCCGAAATAGTGAGATGAATGCTAACCTAGAGATAATGCAATTGTAGCACTGGAGAGAACACTAAATTCAGCCGGGGAGCTCAGGAAAGCCTCTCTGGAGGAGATGACCAAGCTGAGTCTAGCAGGGTAAGCATGCATTTGCCAAGTGAAGACAGAAGGCTATTCTGCCAAAATAGCTGTGGGTGGCTAACACCTGTAATCTGAGCACTTTGGGAGGCCGAGGTGGGCAGATCAGCTTAGGTCAGAAGTTCAAGACCAGCCTGGTCAACATGGTGAAACCCTGTCTCTACTAATAATACAAAAATTAGCCAAGCATGGTGGTGCGTGCCTATAATCCCAGCTACTTGGGAGGCTGAGGCAGGAGAATTACTTGAACCCAGGAGGTAGAAGTTGCACTGAGCCAAGATTATGCCACTGCACTCCAGCCTGGGCAACAGAGCGAGACCCTGTCTCAAAAAACAAACAAACAAAAGTCTATTCTTACAGAAATAACAATATAAATAACTAACTAGGGGCATAAAACATTCATTTATTCAATAAACTATTTGGACCACAGTAAAAGCTGAGATCGAGCAGAACTCTAGGGTTTCTGGAGCTCAGTATTTGAAGTATCCAGTGGTAGCAGGTAAGATAGATCTGGGAGCTAGCTCAGATCACAGAGGGCCCCTGGACCCGGCAAAGAACCTCCAGCTTTCTTTAGCGAGAGATGGCATTTGAACCAGAGAATCTGGTGTGGATGAGTGCTGAAGAATTACATTTAAATCAGTTTTGCCCAGTCTTTCCATTTCTCAGTCTTACTGTAGCTCAGAAACACTCACAAATTGCGAACTAAGATTTGACACATAGTTCTTTTCCTTAATCACCCAACTCAGTTGTCGTGTTGTTCTGGTAACCCTAGGTAAAACTTTTGACATTTTGTCTTGCCTTGTATTATAAACATGTTTTGTTTGTTTGTTTGTTAAGATAGGTTTCACTATGCTGCTCAGGTTGGTCTCAAACTCCTGGCCTCAAGCAATCCTCCCACCTCAGCCTCCCTAGTCCTGGAATTGTAGGTGTGAGCCACTGCACCCAGCCATTATAAACGGTTGTGTATGTTTGTGTCCTCTACTATAAAATGGTGAATGGCTGGGTGCGGTGGCTCATACCTGTAATCCCAGCACTTTGGGAGGCTGAGGCAGGCAGATTACTTAAAGTCAGGAGCTCGAGACCAGCCTGGCCAACGTGGTGAAACCCCATCTCTACTAAAAATACAAAAATTACCCAGGCATGGTGGCGTGCACCTGTAATCCCAGCTACTTGGGAGGCTGAGGCAGGAGAATCGCTTGAACCTGGGAGGCTGCAATGAGCTGAGATTGTGCCGTTGCACTCCAGCCTGGCTGACAGAGTGAGACTCCATCTCAAAAATAAATAAATAATAATAAATAAAATAAAATGGGGAACTCTCAGAGGCTCTTGAATCTTACCTACCATTTTTTCTACCATCACCACCATAATTGGTAGGAATTCAATGAATTGACCTGTTAATGGTCTGGATCACAGAGACCATAAACTTATTTATAGTTTGGGAAAACAGAGTTGGGAGCGTAAGGTTGTATTTTGAAGTTCGGGCTGGAACACTCCAGTGCTCAGAGCATGCTGCTGGCAAGGCAGTCAGCCCTTGAATCAGTTGTGAAGCAGTGAAATAGCTGTGTGTGGTGTCTGCCAGTCTTGGGCTTGCTTGCTCTCAGATCCACTTTTTGCCAACCCCCATTCTGCATCTGTCTCCCCGGCTCTGCCTGGGTCCAGCCAACGAGAAGCATGGTTGAGTTTGCAAGACAGGAGAGTGAAGCCATTTCTTTCCCTCTCTTCCCCCATCTCAGCTTTGGCTGATGTCCCTAGCTGTGACTCATTCTCCTCTGTGGCTTCAGCTCCTGCCAGACAAGCCCACCACAATTCCAGCTTCTGTCAGGGGCTCCAGGTGCCCAGGTGTTCACCCTTTGTCTCTCCGGCCTAGAAGCTGTACGGCTTCCTGCAGTTCCTAATTTCTGAGTTTCCACCTCAAATTCTGTTTGGTTCCTTTGATCTTTCATTCCTGAATTAAGTTCTCTCTGTTTAAAATTCTTAGTTTTTCCAGACTGGACCCTGAATGATACAATATATCACAATCAATATCTTATCTCCCAAGTCTTTCAACTATACATTTTGCCCTTAATTAATATCATGCTGCACCTCTTTCCCTTCCCTCTCTATAATTTTCCCTCTTTTAGATCCAGAGCTTTCACGCTGCTTATTTCTCTTGTTAGGAGGCACATGAGCTGATAATCCCATTCAGACGAAGATGCAAATGCATATATCCCTATGGGGGGTATATGCATTTGGAAAAAAATGTCCAGGGACACAGTAATAAAAAAAAGTGGTGACTCACAGACGGGGGAATTTCTCTTTCCTAATGTCCTTCAGAGGCCTACGCCGCCTGCATGCTGACACTTCTAGACTCGTGTGAATCCATGAGCATCGCTCTGCGCCCCAACCCCAGCATTCTCTGCTCCAGGTTCCTGTCCATGGCCCCACGTGGGACTTGATGGGGAATGTGGATGGGGCACCAAGTCTGTTGCCAGGACTGGAAAATCAGCTCAGAGTGTGTGTTTTGCTAGTTGTGGGTGAATAACTTTTTTCAAATATAAAGTGTACGCACATTGTTATTCTTTATATATTTCTTTACAATTTGAACCAAATCCTGCACAAAAAGGAATAGTCCTCATTTTAAAAGTATGCTTCCCATACTAAGACTAACGGTTACAAAATTTCATTTTATTTGCCTCAGGCAAACATATGCTACTCTATGTGTGTATTTGATTCTGACACATTTACTGCCTCAGAACAGGAACATTTTACCATTTAAAATAAACCATGGAAATTTAGATTTGGACTGGAATAAAGATTTGATAATGAGCATGGCAAATCTTAGGTCATCTGGGAAATTGCCACTTCCATGCTCAAGTACTCAGATGGACTTACACCTTGAATGTGCTCAAATATAAAGTTCAAAGACAGCTTTTGGAACCAAAGAAGTTATACAGTGACACCCAGGGTGATATGGTTTGGCTCTGTGTCCCCACCCAAATCTCATCTTGAATTGTAATCCCCATATGTCAGGGGAATGATCTGGTGGGAGGTGATTGGATCATGGTGATGGTTTCCCCCATGTTGTCATGATAGTGACAGAGATCTCATGACAGTTGATGGTTTCAAGTGTGGCGCTTCCTTGCTCTTTTGCTCTCTCTCTCTTTCCTGGTGCATTATGAAGAAGGTTCCTGCTTCCCATTTGTCTTCTGCCATGATTGTAAGTTTCCTGAGGCCTCCCCAGCCATGCAGAACTGTGAGTCAATTAAACCTCTTTTGTTTATAAATTACCTAGTCTCAGGTAGTATCTTTCTAGCAGTGTGAAAATGGACTAATACACAGGGATAGGGAGACTAAACATCCCATTTGCTGGGAAATGGGGGGTGGAAGAGTAGGGTGTGAGGGAGTTTGCAGGATACAGAACTTTTAATACTGAAACCAGGAAAGTCCTGGGCCACCTGGAATAAGGTGGTTACCTTCTGAAGACCAGCTGGCAGCAGTAAGGCTCTGAATTTCACAGCCAGTGTGCTGTGGTTGGCCAGGTTGCCAACTAGAAGGAAAGCAGCTCTCTGATTGGCCATCCTTGGCTATGTAGGGTTAGTCTTTTAGCCCATAGAGCTAAAAGGTGAAATAGTCCAATAGAAGAGATAAATGAGGACAAATAGGAAAGGGGAGGAGAGAGGGTGTGCGTGAGAAGAGCAGTGGTCACCAGGCAGCCTGCAATGGATGCTGGAAGAGGAAGAGAGGAAATGAAGAGGAAGTAGACCAGCAGTTCCACTATCCACAGCCAGATGACATGGATGGCTTTGCACAGCTCAGCAGCACATGCCTCAAAGGCCTAGAGCAGTGGTTCTTAATCCTACTTGGCCATTAGAATTACTTGAAAACTTCTGAAAATGCAGATGTCTGGGCTATCCACCAGGCCAATTTGAAGTAGAGCTTCTGGGGGTGGGCCCAGCCATTGGTCAAAAAAAAAAAAAAAAAAAAAACCTCCCAAGCTGGGCACGATGGCTCACACCTGTAATCTCAACACTTTGGGAGGCCAAGGCGGGTGGATCACCTGAGGTCAGGAGTTCAAGACCAGCCTGAGCAACATGGTGAAACCCGGTCTCTACAAAAATACAAAAAATTAGCTGGGTATGGTGGCTGGTGCCTGTAATCCCAGCTACTTGGGAGGCGGAGGCAAGAGAATTATTTGAAGCTGGGGGGCGGAGCTTGCTGTGAGCTGAGATCCAAGATTGCACCATTCCACTCCAGCCTGGGCAACAGAGCAAGACTCAGACAAACAAACAAACAAACACTTCCCAGGTGTTCCTAATATGCAACTAAGGTTGAAAACCATTGTCTTTGCACATCTCTGTGTGTGTTGTGAATTGAGAGAAGCATTTTGGGTGCTTTTGTTTTTTATTTCATTATTTTTAAAATAGAGATAGGGTCTTGCTATGCTGCCCAGGCTGGCCTAGAACTCCTGGCCTCAAGTGATCCTCCTGCCTTGGCCTCCCATTATGCTAGGATTACAGGAATGAGCCACTGCACTTGGCCCCAGCAGGGAGGTATTCTGATCTTCACCTAAAGGATATCCATGTGTACTCCCAGTGGTATCTGGACCAGGATACTTAATTGTGTGTATGTGTATAACAATATGTATAGGAACCATTATCCAGGGATGGTAAACAAGGAAACACATCTATTAATAGCTAGACTAATTACTACACTTCCATATCCCATCCAGTTGAGTCTAGGAATTTGGCCATCTCAAAGGTTTCCATGTTACTGCTAAATGGCCCCTGGGGTGCTTCCTTATGAGGGCTCATTAAAATGTCTGCACAGGGTCTCCAGCTTCAGCCTCCTCATTGAGTTTCCTGCCCCAGGGGCCTTCCTCTGTTATCCCCTTGCAGCTGGAATTACCTGCAGGCAATCCTCCTTCAGGGCCAGTGGGAATGGAGACTGGCAAGGAAAGCACCACTGACTTTACCAGGGAATGAGTTCTTTATTTAATTTTCCTCAGAACCATAGAGAACTGAGAGTTTAGGTAGAACAGAGAATGCAGGTGTTAAACATGGAGACTAACTCAGGAGTTTCCTGCTATTGTAAAATGCTTCTCTCTCCCTTCAATCCAATACTTTTTTCTCTAGTGCTTTTTATCTTTTTTTTTTTTTTTTTTTTTGAGATGGAGTCTTTCTCTGTCGCCCAGGCTGGAGTGCAGTGGCATGATCTCTGCTCACTGCAACCTCCGCCTCCCGGGTTCAAGCGATTCTCCTGCCTCAGCCTCTCGAGTGGCTGGGATTATAGGTGCCTGCCACCATACCTGGCAAATTTTTGTATTTTGTGTAGAGATGGGGTTTCACCATGTTGACCAGGCTGGTCTCAAGCTCCTGACCTCAGGTGATCCACTCACCTCGGCCTCCCAAACTGCTGGAATTACAGGGGTAAGCCACCATACCATCCTCTCGCTAGTGTGGTTTTTTTTTTTTTTTTGAGACAGAATCACGCCCTGTGCCCAGGCTGGAGTGCAATGCCGTGATCTCAGCTCACTGCAACTTCTGCCTCCCAGGTTCTAGTGATTCTCCTGCCTCAGCCTCCTGAGTAGCTGGGATTACAGGTGTGTGCCACCACACCCAGCTAATTTTTGTATTTTTTTTTTGACGGAGTCTCACCCTGTTACCCAGGCTGGAGTGCAATAGCATGATCTTGGTTCACTGCAACCTCCGCTTCCCTCATTCAAGCGATTCTCCTGCCCCAGCCTCCCCAGTATCTGGGGTTACAGGCACCTGCCACCATGCCCGGCTAATTTTTTTTGTATCTTTTGGTAAAGACGGGGTTTCACCATGTTGGTCAGGCTGGTCTCGAACTCCTGACCTCGTGATCTGGCCACCTCAGCCTCCCAAAGTGCTGGGATTACAGGCGTGAGCCTCCACACCTGGCCTCTAGTTCTTATTTCTTGCTTTGGAATAAACTTCCTTCAGGATGACTTTATGAAAGGAAGATTCACGTTCATTAGGAGAAAACACACGCCCTAGTCCTGGGGCTTGCTTTAAGGCTCCAGTGGGATTTAATAGTCCAACATGAGCCCTCTGTGCTCTTCAGTGTTTAGAAGACATTTCTGGTAGGTAAGACATCAATAGGACAGTTCATGGTGAGTGCCTGCCAAGCTTAGTGCAGCTCCTTTCCAGTCTCCCCTACATGTGGGTTAAGGTAAATGTTGTTCCTAGCAACATTAACTCTTCATCTTCTATGAGTAACTGTCAAATAACTTCTCAAGAACAAAGACAGGCTGGGCATGGTGGCTCATGCCTGTAATCCTAACACTTTGGAGGGCTGAGGTGGGAGGATCGCTTGAGGCAGGAGTTTAAGACCAGCCTGGGCAGCATAGCGAGACTCTATCTCCCCACCCACCACCAAAAATAAAAAGCCAGGTGTGGTGGCACACCTGTAGTCCAAGCTACTCCGGAGGCTGAGATGAAAGGATTCCTTGAGCCCAGGAGACTGAGACTGTAATGAGCCATGATTGTACCACTGCGTTCCAGCTTAGGTGATAAAGTAAAACCCTGTCTCTGAAAGCAAAACAAAATAAAACAGAAAAACAAGGACAAAACTTCTACTTCTCGCCTCAGCCGAATAGAAACCAGACAAAATACGCGAAGCAAGAGTTTCCAGACATGGGACCATAGGCAATAAAGGACCATGATCCTTGAGTGAAGGAAGCAGATGAGATGAGCCCTCCAAGTGCCCCGGTTCAAGGCTGGGCAGAGTAGCCAGGCTGCAGCACTGGGCAGGAGAATCAAAGAGGCGCTGATGGCCTCTCTGGGTTGAAGAGGCAAAGAGTTTGGGGAGGCCAGAGGCTAGAACACACAGGACAGATTGCTGGAAAGGAGATGGTTGAATAAAGAGAATGCTCTGAATCTGCAAGAGGTTCTCCCACAGTCTAGCTGAGTCTTCATCAGCTAATGCAAGTGAGAAAATTGCTATGGCCAGAAAAAGAACCTCCAGAAAGAAGCAGAGGGAATGATATTCAGCGCTTACGCCAGCTCTTAGTAGTCAGAAAGGTCTCCTAGCACGTGGACTATGAAGTAGAGCCTTGAGATGGATGGGCCAAACCAACCCAGACTGTTCTGGACTCACCTGGGAAAGCTGAAAAACAAGCCTCAAATGGACCAAGCCATTTCCAACTTGCTTAGCTGAGTCTCAGAACAACGTTGAAAATATTTAAAGGACTGTATTATGACAAACAAACAACAACAGAACCCAAAAGGTAAAGTTCACAATGTCTGTCATCTAACCAAAAATGGCAAAGAAGCGGAAAATGTGGCTTATGGCCAGGAGGAAATGCAACCAATAAGAGCAGACCCAGGAATGACAAAAATGACTAAATTAGTAGACAGAGCCATTAAAATGGCCTTTCTAAGTATCCCCTATATGCTGTAGAAGGGAGAGGAAAGCATGAGCATGATGAAGAGGGAAATGGAAGAAAAAAACTCAAATCAAAATTTTGGTGATGAAAGAATAATGTTTGAGATGAAAAATACACTGAATGGGGATTAGCAGCAGATAATACATCATAATGAAATAGTTGATCCCCAAGAATGCAAGGTTTAACACTGAAAAATCAATTATTACTTTACCACACTAAAAAAAAAAAAAAAAAAAAAGGAAAACCATATGAACATCAAAAAATCTCCTGTCAAAATTAAACATCCAATCATGATCAAAACCCCCCGAAAACCAGGAATAGTAGGGGCTTTTTCAATGTGATTAAGGGCATCCATGAAAAACATCCAGCTAACATCATAATCATGAAAAGACTGAATTCTTTTGTACTAAGATTAGAAACGAGCAGGATATGCACACTCACTACTTCTATTAACATTTTCTTTTCTTCTGGAGGTCCTAGCTGTAGCGGAAGGCAAGAAATAGAAATAAAAGGTATACTGATATAAAAGGAAGAAATAAAACTATCTTTATTGGCAAACAACACGATTGCCTATGTAGAAAATCTTAACTAATCTACAAAAAAGTTATAAGAATTTATAAAAGTGAATTTAGCAAGGTTGTATAGTACAAGACCAATATATCAAAATCAATGTTATTTCTAAATATTATCAATGAACAACCATGACATGACCTAAAACATACCATTTACTGTTGCATCAAAAAATATGAACTACGTCGAGATAAGTCTAGTGAAAGTCGTGCAAAATATGCACACTGAAAACACAAAATACAGCTGAGAGAACTTAAAGAAAACCTAAACAAATGAAGAGATAAGCCATGCTTATGGATCAGAGGATTCAATATCATTAAAGTGTCAGTTCTTCTAAAATTGACCGATGGTTCAACCCAATCCTAATTTAAACCCCAGCAAAATTTTTAATTCTTATTTTATTTATTCATTTATAATTTATTTATTTATTTAGAGACTAGGTCTATGTTAGCCAGGCTGGTCTTGAACTGCTAACCTCAAGCATTCCTCCTGCCCCAGCCTCCTGAGTAGCTGGGACTACAGGTGCTTGCCATTGTGTCTAGCTAAGATTTTTTGTTGTTGCTGTTAGAAATTTACAAACTGAAACTAAAATGCATATGAAAATACAAAAGACTTAGTATAGCCAAAACAATTTTGAAAATGAACTAAGCTGAAAGTCTTAAGCAACTTGATTTTAAGGGTTTTCAGAAAGTTAATATGATCAAAACAGTGCAATGTTGGTGTAAAGAAAAATCATCAGTGTGGATTTGTATATATGTAAAGATATACATTGGCTGGGAGTGGTGGTTCACACCTGGAATCTCAAAACTTTGGGAGGCCGAGGTGGGTGGATCATTAGAAGCCAGGAGTTTGAGGCCAGCCTAGCCAACGTGGTGAAACCTTGTCTCTACTAAAAATACAAAAATTAGCTGGGCATGGTGGCACATGCCTGTAATCCCAGTTACTCAGGTGGCTGAGGCAGGAGAATCACTTGACCCTGGAGGCAGAGGTTGCAGTGAGCTGAGATCATGCCGCTGCACTCCAGCCTGGGCAACAGAACAAGACTCTGTCTCAAAAATACATAAATAAATAAATATAGATATAGATATAGATATATGCACACACACACGTACACACACACATATATATAAATATATATCCACATATATATATATATCAAAGGAATAGAGTCCAAAAATACACCCATACATGTACAGCCAATTGATTTTTGACAAAGATGCCAAGGCAATTAGGGAAAAAATAATATTTTCAAAAAATGGTGCTGGAATGGTTAGATAGCCTTATGCAAAAACGTTAATTTCAGCTAATACCTTACACAACTGAATCATAGGCCTGAAATGTAAGAGCTAACATCAGAAAATTTATAAAAAAAAAAAAATAATAAAGAAAGAAAATCTTAGCATCCTTGGGATAACCCAAAGGACAACCCAAATGTCCATCAGCAGGTGAATGGATACACAAATGTGGTATGCCCATCCAATAGAATGCAATACAGTAGAATATGATTCAGCAATGAAAATGAACAAACTAATGATACACTCATCAAAATGGATGAATCTCAAGATCATTATGCTGAATGAAAGAAGCCAGACAAAAAGAGTGCATACTGTATGTGTCCATTTATATAAAATTTTACAAAATGCAAACTAACTCACAGTGATGAAGTAGACCAATGGTTGCATGGGGTGATAGGGGAAAAAAGGTGGGAAGGAGAGATTTCTTTATTTTAAGTTCTGGGGTACATGTGCAGGATGTGCAGGTTTGTTACATAGGTAAACGTGTGCCATGGTGGTTTGCTGCACCTATCAACCCATCACCTAGGTATTAAGCCCTGCATGCATTAGCTCTTTATCCTGATGCTCTCCCTCTCCCCGCCTCCCCAGCAGGCCCCAGTGTGTGTTGTTCTCCTCCCTGTATCCATGTGTTCTCATTATTCAGTTCCTACTTAGAAGTGAGAACGTGTGGTGTTTGATTTTCTGTTCCTGTGTTAGTTTGCTGAGGATAATGGCTTCTAGCTCCATCTGTGCCCCTGCTAAGGCCATGATCTCATTCCTTTTTATGTTGCATAGTATTCCATGGTGTATATATACCACATTTTCTTTATCCAGTCTATCATTGATGAGCATTTGGGTTGATTCTATGTCTTTGCTATTGTGAATAGTGCTGCAATGAACATACGCATGCATGTACCTTTATAACAGAATGATTTATATTTTGGGGGGTGTATACTCAGTACAGGGACTGCTGGGTCAAATGGTATTTCTGGTTCTAGATCTTTGAGGAATCGCCACACTGTCTTCCACAATGGTTGCACTAATTTACATTCCCACTCACAGTATAAAAGTATTCCTATTTCTCCACAGCCTTGCCAGCATCTGTTTCTTGACTTTTTAATAATTGCCATTCTGACTGGTATGAGATGGTATCTCATTGTGGTTTTCATTTGCCTTTCTCTAATGATCAGTGATGTTGAGCCTTTTTTCCATGTTTTTTCGCCACATACATGTCTACTTTTGAGATGTGTCTGTTCATATCCTTTACCCAGTTTTTAATGGGCTTGTGTGTTTTTTTTGTAAATTTCTTTAAGTTTCTTGTAGATTCTGGATGCTAGACCTTTGACAGATGGATAGATTGCAAAAATTTCCTCCCATTCTGTAGGGTTGTCTGTTCACTCCGATGATAGTTTCTTTCAGAAGCTCTTTAGTTTAATTAGATCCCATTTCTGAATTTTTGCTTTTGTTGCAATTGCTTTTAATGTTGTAGTCATGAAATCTTTGCCCGTGCCTATGTCCTGAATGGTATTGCCTAGATTTTCTTCTAGGGTTTTTATAGTTTGGAGTTTTACGTTTAAGTGTTTAATCCATCTTGAGTTAATTTTTGTATAAGGTGTAGGGGTCCAGTTTCAGTTTTCTGCCTATGGCTAGCCAGTTTTACCAGCACCATTTATTAAATAGGAAATCCTTTCCCCATTGCTTGTTTTTATCAGGTTTGTTGAAGGTCAGATGGTTGTAGATGTGTGGTCTTATTTCTGAGCTCTCTATTCTGTGCCATTGGTCTATGTGTCTGTTTTTGCACCAGTACCATGTTGTTTTGGTTACTGTAGCCTTGTAGTATAGTTTGAAGTTGGGTAGTGTGATGCCTCCAACTTTGCTCTTTTTCCTTAGGATTGTCTTGGCTATAAGGGCCCTTTTTTGATTCCATATGAATTTTAAAGTAGTTTTTTTTCTAATTCTGTGAAGAACATCTATGGTAGTTTAATGGAAATAGCATTGAATCTATAAAT